>NW_010231718.1:0-26639 GCF_000690775.1 Eurypyga helias | reverse complement strand
TGTGTGTTTGTGGTTTGACCCTGAGGGAGTCCCGTCTGGCGCGGCGGAGGCCGCCCTTCCTCCGGTTTGTACTTCCTCGGGGAGGAGGGCCGGGGGGCGCTCTGGGAGGAGCCGCCACCAGCGTCTGCGTAAGCAGATGTTCGCCTGTTCAGCCTGGCGAAGTTAGACGGTATCGTTCTGCTTGGACGAGGGCATGTATCCTCATCACCTGGAGCGGGAGTGATTAATCCGTCTGCGAGGGAGCCGTGCGCGTGGGGGGGAAGGAGGGGTTTCGATATTGTGTAAGGGTGCTTTAAGTTTGCTTTTTATTCCAGTCGCTCTAAGCTGTGACCTGGGTTTAAAAGGCTTCTGAGGATGCTCTGCCTTCACGCAGTTTCTGAGAAACTTCTGTTCTGATGGTAATTCTGAAACCATGACCACCTCATACATGGGGTTTCTGGACAGTGTCTGGAATGTAGAGACCATCGTAACTCTTCAGCTAACAGCAAGCAAAGGTGGTCTTGTTGCAGCTTGTTCTCTGGCACTGTGGCAGGGAGTTTCCATCGTGCCTGAGAACAAACCTGGTTCCTGTGTATCCTCAGCTCATCTAGTTCATGCCCAGCATCACAACTTACTTAGGGAGCTGAAAATATTAAATGTTGCTGTCTTGGAAGTGTGATACACATGTTCCCCTCCTCCCCATCAGCCTTCTTGCAGAATGTTGCAGAGCTTTCAGGTCAAGAGCGTAACTGAGTTAACGAAACTTGCTGTTTGTTTAGGAGTTACCTGTTTAATGAGCCATGAGTTTGTACTGATCCAACAGCAGGATTGCCCCCGGGAACTTTCTGGCCTTTGCTTTAGAGCCTGGTGTCCCAAACAGTAACACCTTTCTGCTTAGTGACTGTCTCTTACATATACTGCAACTCCCCTATTTTTACTTGTTTTATGAGAACTGTCTGAAAACTGGTAGGGCCTCAGTGTTTAACTTTCGGGCAGGTTTAAAAAAAACCCAAAACCATATATGTTTACATAGGCAGTGTCCTGAAGTAATGGGCAAGTCTTGGCACTTCTTCAGGTCGGCTGAAAGATTTAATGAGGAAAGAGCTTTCAAATTCAAATGTAGGGGAAAAAAGACCACAACAACTAATTAAAATTCTTCAAGCACGCTAGGAGAGAACAAAGCAATTAGTAGTGGCTTTTAAACTTACAGGGTAGGGTTCTTAATTCAGCTGTTCTAGGTGAGTTGACAGACATCTAGGCTCCTGGAGGGGACAAGGAGACGAGACCGATTTAGATTGTGTAGAAAACAAAGGGTGGGGTGTTTTTTCGTCGCTGTTTAAAAGCCTAAAACTCCACCTTCCCTTCCTCCCAGAGGAAGAAAGATCATCTGACTTACACCACTTTACCTAGACACGCTTGTGTCTTGCAGCCAGGTAATGCCAACATAAACTGGAATAACCATGGAGCATGAACTGAAATCACTATAAGGGGCACGTTGAATGTCCTTGTGCTCTGTTGAAGCAGCTCGTGCTGGCTTACCAAGTTGAGCGTGCCGTTTTCCATTGGTAGGGTTCACAGGCCAAATCCTTCTTGGTGTGGGAGACCCGCTCTGATCTAGAACCAGGCGGCACGGGAGCGCTAGCTCAGCGGTGCCCTAGAGGCTACACAGGAGGGAAGTAGATTTGTATTCTCCCCAGTTTCTGGCGGAAGTGAAGGAGCGCAAACCCCTGTCCTCTTTGCTCTCCAGACGGAAGCCCTTCTTGTGTTTCAGTGCTGGTTTGGGCAATTCTTGCGAACGACTTAGTTATCTGACTTCACATTAGTTAGAATTTTATGGACCTAGTGTCACAGTCACTCGAAAGTTTATGGGATATTTGGAAGGTTCCTAGCAATTAAATGTTTCTGAAATTGAGGAGGCAAGTGCTCTTTGTATGTAGAGCCCAGACATTCTTTTGGGTGATACTGGCAGAAAAGGTCACCTATTATGATGATTTCAAAGTGCCTCATAAGCACCTCAAGCGATGCCTCTGACTCACTGCCACAGTAGTGTTTTCTTAGTGTGTATACAAGGCTGAAAATGAGAGGACAAAGTAAGATTAATCAGTATTGAATTTCTTTTGATACTTAGGGAAGTTTTACTTAAGACTTTTAATCTTAAAATGGGATTTCTCTAGATTTATTTTTTTCTGCAGTGGGTCTTAAATCCAGTTGCAGGAATGAGAAGTAATTTGATTCTTATGACTGATTGTTTTCCTTAAATCTGAGTGTAGTTATTTTCTTGTTCTCTCCTGTGCTCGCAGACGTGTTTAGAAAACAGCGTGGTAAATGGAGTGACTCTATAGTGTAAGAAACTCCATCTGTGTAAACTGTGTTTCTCTTCTCAGTCTCTTTGAGAGTGTACTTAGAACTCAAGAAAGATGGAGTGCATTTAAAAAAAAAGCTGAAGTGAATGGGTGAACTCAGAAAACACTTCAATTGCATGAGGGCATACTAGCAGACTACATTTTTAACAGGAGCACCTTCTCAAACTCCTGGGTTTTTTTGGTTTTATTGCTCCTTTTTCTCTTCCTTCCGTCTCCTAAGTTTGAATGCTTAAACTGCCTTGTGGTTTCTGGACTATTGTGAATGATGAAATTCATAGTTTGCCTGTAAGATGTCTGGTTTAATAGCAGTTTCAGATCTTCTGAGATCTGTGGAAAGCCTCTAGTGTAGTTGGATCTGTAGTCCACTAAGTAGTGTAATGCATTAAATAGTAAATAAACCTTCAGTTCAGATACAGCCTTACCAGTGCAGTGGACAAGACAGCTGTCCTGCCTACTGAAACTCTAGTTACTCCCTTAAGCTAAACGAATTCGCTAGATTCACGGTCATACCAAGGGTTAAAGTACCGAAATTGGCCAATAAAGACAGCCTCTCCAAGGCTGCTTCTGACTATATAAACTACTCCCAGACTAAAAGATGAACATTTTTCTCCTTCCCAAGGAGAATAGAACTTCTGCATCCTGCAGTCTGAAATGCTGGTAAATCTCATTTTCTGATAAGGCAGCCAAATATCTGTGCTTTGTGAAGTTAAATGTTTCAATTGGAGTAGATACTGGCTTCAAGGAACTTCTTATGCCTGGCAGATCTCTGACGTGAAGTGGCTTTCTTCTGCCACAGACTGTGGAGAGGATGGCTTGTATTAATTCACTGATGTTGGAATTCTGTTCAGGTAGAGTGGGATAAAGATCTTGCAATTCATAACTGCTCTCTTTGTATAAAAGTAAAGGTTAGTTTAGGTTCCAGGCGAAGTATTGAGGTTAGAAGAGGTGTAATTCAACTATAACTTTTGCTCAGCTGCTAAGATTGTGGGTAATTGGTCAAGTAGACATAACTGTAAAGATTGTTTTTGATACCTGGGTGTTCATTGCTTTCCCATGCTTTTTCTGTTAATTTTGCAGTTAATTGCACTGATTCTTTTCAGGACAGGAAAGAATTCTGTTGACCAAGGCATAAGTATTAACTGCGGGCTTAATATTCTCAAGGGCAAGCATGACCATCAGTCCGCTTTCAAGAAGACAGTCCATTTCTGGTGTAGCCTCCAGTTTTTATGGGGATCTGTTTGATACATCCCTGGTGCAGTGCTTTGGTCTTAATGGATTTGCACTGTGACCACTAAAAAATTTGTTTCTTGGCATTCCACCCTTCCATTCTAAACTCTACAGCACCTAAGAGCTGATGGTTGAAAATGATGAATTTTAGAAGTTGGTGGGTTGGACTTGTATCACAGATGCAGAGTCGCTCTGTGCTGTAGTAGTAAGTCTGATTCTGTAATGGTTACCTTTAAAACGCTAGCCAGAGTCCTGTGTCTTCCCTTAACCTGTTGCTTCTGAAGGCCATGGGTGTTCAGCATAGCTGTTTGTGCTGATGGCACTGCTGTGACTGTTCGGAGTGACTGTCGGTCACATGATGATCAAGTTGATCGACAAGGAGGCTGGCAATATTTGTGCTGAGTTTGAGGATGTTTCATTAGAACAGCTCTTGGGAGATAGATACCTCATAGACTTAGCAGAATGACCTGAAGTAAGCTCAAATCAGAGTAGTTATTCACAACATACAGGGGAGAATGGGGAGGGGACATCAAATTATGTCGAGTGATGTAAATTTCAAACAGTCTTTCTGTTGCTTCTCTCATTGTGCAATGTAGGGTACTGAAGCCCCCAGGAGGAGGTTCTAGTAATCTCTTTGGGAGTACAGAAGAAGCTGCTTCTTCAAGCAGGCCACACTGGATGGCATCTAATATCTTTGGAGCATCAGAAGAACCTCAAAACCTTCCAAAAAGAACAAACCCTCCAGGTAAGAGCAGCCACCTCCTTCAGTGTGATTGGGCTCTGAACTGCAGCACGGAACTAGTTTCATGTTCCTAAAGTGGAACACTTATGATCTGTCTGTCTCTTTATGTTGCATTTTCATAAACTGAGTGGACTTGAATCTATGCAGACTTCTGAATATATTCATATTTTAGTGATCTACATGTTCACAGAATCACATCATCCAAGTCTAACTCTTCCTGAGTTGAGGTCTAGGAAATGATGAAGGGAAACTGCTTCCATTCTAGAGACCGGTGTCATCAGCCAGCTGCAGTGAGTTCAGCTGTGAAGCTGAGAGCCGCTAGTGAATTCTGGTAACAGGATTTCAACTAGGATCTTCAGGCAAGCAAAAGTAAATCTCTAAGCAGTAGGGTACTAAAGTCTTTTAATTCAATTATCTTTATATTTTTTAATAGTGTGGTAAAACTAAGCCATCTGGAGAAAAAAGCCCCACCACCAAACCACAAACTAACAACTGTCTTGCAGGGGGAAAAGAGAGTGGTATCTTTGAGGATTCTAGTTCTGCTCAGCCTCGTCCACGCATGAATCCACCTGGTGGGAAGACAAGTGATATCTTTGGGTCTCCTGTATCTGCCAGCGTTGTGCGAGCACACCCAAACAAGCCTAAGGTATTTGTACTTCCTTCCCTGTCAGTCTTGTCACAATGCAATGCCTGCGTTCCTCTTCAGGTGGCCAACCTGAATTATGCATAGGGTAACTTCACCTTAGACAGTTATTCCCAAAGTCTTTTTTTGATAGCTTTCTATCTTTGGTATATCAGATCTCAGCATGCTCTGTAGTTTGCAGTAAAACTATTAATGTGGGTGTGTGTTCAAAAAAGAAAAAAAGAGAAAAATGTGTTTCCGAGGCCTTTGGCCTTCCTTGTAGGTGAGGTACAGCTGGAGTTCTTGGCACACAACCAGGAGGCATTTCAGCTAGTTAGGGAGAAGGTATTTCTCTTTATTAGGCAGTTTGGCAGAGGTGATCTGGATACCAACTCTGGAAGGTTGGCGAACACCAGTGAGCTACAGTCATGCACCTTCACGTGACTTGGCTGTGCCCTTCACCTCTCTTAAATATAGGTATCTGCATTCAGCATGACAGCAGCAGAAGATTAAGGTGAAGTGATCAACAATGAAGAAGCTAACTCAAGATCAGCACTGAGCATCAGGTCCAGCACGTGCTGGGTTTGTCATGTCAGGCAGAAGTGTGTCTTAGGTCAGTTATTTTTTGATCTTAAAGCTGGGATGTGTAGTAGTTGAAGAGACTTGTAATTATGACCAAATCTGGTTTTGGAAAAAAGGAGAATATGTTGCCAATTACTCTACTGCTGTATTTTAATGCCCTATATTCATATTTACAGCCTGCTGTCTTACTCGAAGTAGCTACTCTTAAGTGAGTAGCAGCTCTGTTGGCAGTGTTTTTGACATGTCAGACAGCATAGAAACTTAACATTTAATGAAACACAGCTTGCTGTCTTTGTGCTGAAAAAGTACTAGCAGTGTCATCTTTTCCTGGAACCTTAAGAAGAAAAGATTAGTCCAATTTAAATTTCCCCTCCCTCCTTTTTTCCCTTTAAATTTGAAGCTGCTGGTAGTGTGCTTTTGCCTAACTTGTGATGCAGGCTCTGGAGTGTGTTTTGTGGGGTTTGGGTCATAAGAAAGGAGGAGCAGAATAAAACTGTGAGCTGGGTTTTGTCTGGAGTATTGCTGTTGGTGAAGGAAAGGGCTTTGTAGTGTTCCTCTGTCCCCTTTTATCGGGCTGGTTTATGATTCTTTTTAGTTGCTTTTTTAAAAACATGTAACCTTAATTCCTGACTAAACAGAGGACACCATTTCGGAAATCATTGTCTTTAATTAGAGCACTGGAATTGTGGAAAATACTGGGATGGAAAGGAGAGAGCATATTTCTAAGAACTACTGCAAGTTGAATTTCGTGGGTGGGAAAGCATGCAAGCTTTTCTGAAATACTGCTGTGTGTTTCCAACAAACAGTTGGGATTGTTGAGGAAATGGTCTTGTTAATTACCTGATTGTTCACTGTGGATACTCAAGATAGTAGTTGCTGCATATAAATAGGGTGCTCAAGGGCTGTTTGTGTCCTCCTTGTGCATGACAACTTCTCCCGGCTAGACAAGAGTGGCAGTTCCAAACCTTTGGACCAGAAGTTTTAAGGCTCTGATGGACTAACTTCGCATCTTCATTTGTGTTTCAGTGAACTGGCCGAGATGTGCACCTTCTACCAGTGGTTTTGGGATTTTGTAGCGGTAGAGGGGATACAGGGCTGCACGCAGTGTCTGCAGCTCTCAGGTTTTACCATGATAAACATAGGTTTAGATCACAAGGCAAAACTTTCTGAAGGCTTTTGTGACAGTTACTGTTTGAGAATGGTAATATACTAAGAAAGCTTTTGGTTTCTTTGCAGGATCACATTGTCTTGAAAGAAGATGAAACACCAAAGAAGCTGGAAGGTCAGGAAGAGAAGTTCCTTTCTCTGTTCTTTTTGGGAAGATAAGCTCTGAGAAATAGTTATGCTTTGACATGAGACTAAGGCTGCTGTTTAGGATGATATAACTGAGAAGTTTTCCTTCTATTAGTCAGAAATTTAATCGCTTGTCTCAGGGAAATTGTTCTCTTCCTCTTATTGAGAAGACCACAGGCATGAGTCTTGATGCTCTGCGTGCATATAGATATATATGGTACCTGTACGTACAGAAAAACATCCTATTGGATTGCTGCTTCTTCCCATGTCATCTCCAAGTGTGTAACTGTGGCCTTCTGTCACGGTAAATAACAAACAGCTGACTAACAGTATGTAGCTCAGCTAGCTGTTGTTACAGAATGATGGGAACGCTGCTTTCAAGCTCAGTATGAAAGGATTCAATGGTATGCTGCATCTCTTAATTGCCTGAAACCGCCAAAATAATTTTGAAAGTGTATTGCTTAGCCTACCTGCCCTTGTTAGACTGATGAAGGAAGAGAGGAATTGTTGTGAAGGGTGAAATTCTTCTCAGCATCTGTTTCTGTCAGGAAAAATGAACAGCCCTTAGCGTGCTCTGGATGGGAGACATGGGGAATAATGCAGCCTGCAGAAGATGAGGCACTTCTGTGCACTACAGAAAAGCAAGGTGATCTCATCCCTTTTCTCTTTATTCAGCTACAGAAAGGACCCAACTACAGCTGGAAGATGGAGGCGAGAAAAAGGATCTGGGCAAAGAGGAGCAGAGCAAGGAACCAGAACCCAAGATAGACAATCATGAGCCCCGACTGGGGCCAAGGCCACGCTCACACAACAAAGTTCTCAATCCACCAGGGGGGAAGTCCAGTATTGCCTTCTACTAGGGTCATCCCTTCACTTTCACTAATGGAGTCTGCACAGCTGCTCTTGTCTGTGGTTGCGAGGTCCGTTTATAGATTATTGTTTGTGGATAGATTCTTAGGCAGAGGGATGCAGGTTATGCTAAAGTGTGTAGGAAGGATAACCTGATGCCTTGGGGAGGGAGGGCTGGGGAGGGAAAGGGTGTCCTATGGAAGATGTGAGTATTGGACTGCCTGGGTGGCAGGCAGAGGGGGACATTTGTATACCTTTGTGAAAGATCAGTGCTGCTTTGTGGTGAGTTCATCAGACTTCTAGGTTCTTAGTGAGCTAGTGACTCAGGACACTTTCGTGTCCTACCTATACAGTCAGCATGTGAAACACTGTGAATGGGTGTAGTCCTGGAGGTCACCTCTGAAACACTCTGACCTGCTGTGCTTTCCCCTAGGCAGTGGGATGCAGCTTCAGTGTGAGTTGACTTGCGGTCACTTTAGTGTAAGTACTTTCCACTGGAACAGGTAGTGCTAGCATCGTTTTGAGTGTCTTCACTCTTTGGTTCTTCTTCTTGCTTTGCAGCACATGATTGCTCATACAGAGACAAAACATGCTCAGAGTTTCTCTTATACTGACAAACAATCATACATTAATAAATCTCATGGTCTTCCCTTCCCCAGAGTATACAGGCCTTTCTGATGCCCTCAGTAATCTGCTGATTACTGCAGCTAGCTCTTGACACATGTAACACCAGTCCAACCTACCGTTGTGTGTAGGTGCTTCTAGAAGACTTTAAAGCATCCTGGTTGAGTGCTTGCACATTTTCTGGTAAGGGGGTGGGTGCATGCAAGCAATAGCTTCACGGCACTCTTGAAACAAGTGCAGCTTGAGGTGTACCACTGCCATGAATAACACTGAAGTGTCCAGCCAGCTTTGACTCAACCTGTATAGAAATGCCTTAGCTTCTGCACAGAACTGTTCTACTGTCTCCACCACGGTGCATTTTCTTGTTTACTTGTCTGTGCTGACCCTGTTAGTGAATTCTCTTGTTGTTGGTCAGCCTTATGGTTTGCCTTTGACTGCCTCGGATTTTTGTTGGTAAGGCTGGGAGAATCATGTGGGTTCTCCCTAGACCACAGCTGTAGTTGTTCTGAGACATGCTGTAGTCTCTCCTAGCTGGGGAAACAAAGACTTTAACAATACAAACCTTTTGGTTATGCTGTCTTAAATCCTGTTTGGAAGATACGTGTATTTCGCACAGACACTCGCTGGGGAGGGCAGCTCGCATCAGTTGTTCTCCGAATGGACTTTGTGATCATAGCCAGAGCTTCGACACATGAATGTTAACATTAGGTGCTCACTGTTCAGTGTATTTAACAGTGACTCTGTAAATTTGAGAGACTGAAGCAGGAGTTGCTCAGGTACACCAAAGAAGTAAGTGGCCTTATCTGTGCATATCCACTGCTGTTCCAGCGCAGGCTCCCTGGGAACCCCTACCCTGAGGGGCCTGTCTCTGGGCCAGGTGCTAAAGCACTCTGATGACAGTGCTTACCATGTCAGAAGTGGTGGATAACTGCATGAAGGCTTTGTTACCTTTTCAGACAGTGAAGGTGAAATACATGTGGCAGTGCCAAGGGTAGAAACAGCCATGGAAAGTAGGGTTTTCAATGCCTTTGTACCTTTCAGATAGGTTTGGAGCTCCCTGTTATTTGCCCTCCTAGGAGGACAAGACAGTGATTCTAACTGCAACCCTGGAATGGATTTATGTTACTTTCAAACATGTATTTCCTAGCAGCTGTTCTTGAATCTGTGCTGTCCAGGCTCTGGCTGAGTCTGACACATCTTTCAATTCCTTGTCCCAGTACTTGACAGGGTTTTAAGAGGCTACCATGTGGAAAGAGTCAACCAGAAGCTGCACTGAAGGGTCAGGTGTGATTGAGGCTGTCTGTAATACTGCGCTTGGGCTTGGCATCTTCCACTACCTGATGTGCAATGACTACAGTGCCTGTCTTTTAAACAGTGACTTCCAACTAGGCCTTAAATTGTTAAACTCTGTTCACTTTCTTGCTTTTCTTCCTTTGGAATCTGAACCATGTTTTCAACTCATCAAGTTAAGTTTGATGTTTCTCCAGGACAGAAAGGGATTGGAAAGCAATTGATAAATCATGTGATTGCCAATAAACCTCTGTATTTTGATACTTCACTCTGTGCTACAGATGTCTGATTTTATAAAGTAATTAATTCAATGTAGATACACTGGTGAATTTTGTTATCTGAAACTGGAAAAATTGCACACGTTTTCAGGCCTTGTGTAGTGGAGAGTATGCTTTGGTGTGGAAGACTGCTTGTGAGCCAAGCACCTCTTATTCCTGGGAGCGTGAAGGGATGGTAGCAAGCGGGTTGGTCAGGTTCGTGTCTCTGTGGGCAACATTCCATGGTGTTCTGCACAATGCAGGGATGCTGTTATGCTCTTCAGCAGTATTGTAAATAGGCTTAACTATTCAAATGTTCTAAATGTTTAAGTCTCTGTAGAACAGTGTAGTAATTCCCCTTGAGCAGGGGCTGCTTTTGATGTGAAGTCATACCCCTGCGTCCACACTTTGTGTGGGTGCATAGAACTCCCCTCGGGTGCCAGACTGTCTGGGCTGACACCGCGGAGGTAAGTACAGCTATGGGAATTCCAGTTCTGTGTGGATGTTGTGGTGGCCTCCCAGCCCAGGGTATTACAGATCTGCTGCATTCATCCCTTAATTTACAGACTCTGCTGCCCTACAGAGCCTCTCCGCCAGCACTTGTTTCTACAGTGACTTCTGTGTCTTGCACCCAAGAGTGGTGCCATTTGTAGTTCAGAGCTCTTCTCAAGCATGCGCAGTGCTTTGGGTAGGGTCTGCTTGGTGGGGGAGCTTGTCAAGATCCTTGGTAACACATTAGCAACAAAGGACTGTCCTTCCTTTGAACTGCTGCCAACTACCAGACTATAATAGGGTTTCACATTGCAACCCTGAACATGACCTCATTGCTTCGCTCCTAAACTGAAGGTTTGTAGCTTAAGCACTTAGGGTAGAATTTCATCCACATTACTGTTTCAGTCGTGGAAGGAAAATGATGATTGACTGTTACTTAAGCTTAGGTTGGACAGTGGCAAAAGGACAGCTTGCTTTCCTAAGTCATGTGTACAATTCCAGGCATAGCTGCGGCTTAGTTCCTAAATACCCGTGTCTGTCCAGTATGGGAGGAGACAGTTCTAATGAGCAGGCCAGCTGCACTCTCTCATCTCATCACGATTGCCTGTGAACCCAGTTAACCCAGGTCAGTGTATGTTTCCCTGTCAAGGCTGCTGGCTTCCATGCGGTATCTCAAGCAAGCGCTGGCTGGTATGGTCCTTCTGCTACAGCCCTGTGTAGCCGTCGCTAAACAGCCCACTGTGCGCTTTCCAGGGCAGAGACTAACATCCTCTCTGTCAGTGTTTTAAGTAGCATTACTGTGGTTTTCTGAAGGCTTTATAGAGGTTAATCAGACTTGGGAGATCTGAAGTATGTTCTTGGGCCTTGTTTGGTGACAGAACGTATGTAGCATTGTCTGGAGACAGTTATTTAAATGCTGAATGAGTAACGGTTGTGTATGTTCCCTGAAAACCTCTTGCAGTTGCTTACATATATGATCACACTGGTGTATGGACATCCAAGTGTCTTGGCTACCTGTGTGATCATGCAGTGGAGAGCAGTTTGATGCTTGCCTACAAATGTGGAGTAGGCCTGCCTGTCAACTTGCATCTTCGTAGTTTGAAGCCAGCTGGCCACCCAGCATTTTGTGCAAGCCCTCTGATGTGTCTCCTATTGAATTTCAGCTCGAAGCTCTGCTGAAATCCTGTATCAGTTCCCTTTGGAAAAGGTGATGGATGGTGTACAATGTTGTTGAGGCTGGGATTTTCCATTGTTTCTTGCGGAATAAAGTAGGGTCACAGCCAGGATGCTGTGCTGTACAAGACTAGAGAGAGCAAAAGGATCCTGACCTCTGTGAGCACAGGCTATCTGCTGGTAACAGCACAGGGTCATAGAGACACTTTGGCTCATGACAACAGGTAATGACATGAATCAGGCTGCATCAGCGGTGCAAGAAGTAGGCTGAGTAATGATTTATTGCTGCAGACAGCCAGCAGACTAAGCTGGATGTCCAGGCCCAATTCCTACTTTCTTCTCCCTCTGAAAAGAGTCGGTGAGCAGAAAGAACAGGTTTCAACTACTGTGCTAAATTTGCAGTCCTGATTAGTTTTATTACCTTGCCTTTGGTAGATGACTATTATCTTTTCTTGAATCTGGCTTTTCCTTTCTTTCAAGCTACAACTCCTTACACTGTTAACAGGACCTCCTCCTCTTCAAGCAGGTCAAAATGCTGGCCATAACCAGCAAGAACGCAGTAATTTGCTTTATCCATCAGCCTCTCTAGCTCCAGCCAGCTTCTAATTTGGTTTCACCCTACTGCTTTCTTCCTCTCTCCTGCATATACATGTACTTTAAATAGTAACTGTGCTGCCACTGGCTTCTTGACTATCCCCTGCCATGCTCCTGCTGGGGATATGCTATATGCCACTTAGGCTAGAGACATGAACAGCTCTGTATCAAAGGGTATTGGAAGTACCAGAAACTTCATATTGTGCTGGTTTATTCATAAAGATGATGGCTCTTTCTCTGCTGCCACCTCCCACATGCTTATGTAAATGTGGGCTTCACTGTGTGTTTAACATCTTGGCTTCTGGGAGCAGGCTCTGGAGCAGGATGAGCCAAAAGAAAAAATCCACCTTGGTGAGTTGCCTGAAGTCCACTTTATAAAGTTTCACAGGTCATACTAAAGAGTTGCAATCCACTGTTTCTTTGGCAGAACCTTCCTCTGGCATAAGAGTAGTGTTGAAAAGAGCTTACTGTTCCAGGGTTGCCAAGGCTGGAGAAAGAGTGGGGCTCTTGGACACCTGTGTACAGAAGTGCAACACTACAAAAATTAAACCCAGCTGATTGTTTCTGGTTCTTGCAGCACGTTTTGCTCTCCGAGTGCCAGCCTTTCATGACAGGCTCAAACAAGCAGAGCACCATGCCATTACCTTGTAAAATGTTTCTCAGGAGTGAGCTCTGGCATCTCAGCAGCAGGTGTCAAGCAGGAATTGGGAAGGCAGGCAAAGTGAAAGTGGCTTTCCTGTCATCAGCGCAGCAGTTAAACAGGAGTAACAGGAAGCTGGTGATGTACTGTAATGAAGAGGAGCAGGTACTGCTGCAGGAAGGCTGATTTTCTGCCTTCTGTTTCCTCAGCTTCAAGCTTTGCTATCTGAGCTGAAAGACATGAGCAGTGTTTTAGAACAGCTGTTTGCCTGTATCCTCTCAACTTCTGGTCTCTGTGCAAGACCTGAAGGTCACTCAAATCTCCCCGCATCTTCAGATTATGTGAAAAGGTTTCTAAAAGCACATCTTTGTGCAATGGTATCCACAAAAACTGTGGCCAAGGGAAGTTGTTCTCTTGTGCAATGGTATCCACAAAAACTGCTGTGGGCAAGGGAAGTTGTTCTAATAAGCGAAGCACATAGGAAAGACACAGAAACGCTTCACAGTGAAACGCAGTAGAGTAGGCAGTGAGACTTCCAGTGCCACACTGTCACGAACCCTGCTAACCAGCGGCAGATTTCATGGAAAGTATGTCACAACTCTTCTTCAATACAGTTTGTTTTCTGGTAATCTGGAAGTAGATTATGGGATGGTAGAAAGGAATGGCTGGCTTTTGAGCTTCTTCCCTGGAGAGTACAGGGTTTTCAGGGGGTGTTATAGGACCAACCCCATTGTATTTACCTGCAGCTGAGAAAACTGGTGACTTCCTGACAGCCAGGCTGGAGTCATGGTTTTTTAAGCACTGGTAGCACTGACACAAAAAATCAGCTCTGGACACAGACCTTCTTTGGTGCACATGCCTCCAATGCGACTATATAGTACTACTGCATGTGGGTTTTCATAATTGTATTTGGACATTCACCATGGGGTTTTTTCACTACAGAAAAATGCAACTGCAGGATTTCAGCACAGGGGAATGACTGGAGGCTGAGATGTACATAAACCTACAGTCTAGCAGGAGTCTGACTTACCAGCTGAGAACACTGGTGTGGCCTCCTATGGAGTGCCAAGTCTGGTTCTGGGCCCCCTAGTATGAGAGATGTGACTTGGAGACGGAGTGCAGTGATGGGCCACAAAGGTGGTTCATGGACTGAAGCATCTTTCATAGCAGCAGAGGCTGAGAGAGCTGGGGCTGTTCAGCCTGGAGAAGAGATGGCTCAGGGAGATCTTAGTGTCTTTAAGCACCTGCTGGGGAGAGAGCCAGTCTCTCCTCTGCACAAGAGGCAAGGGGCACAAAGTAAACCACAGGAAATTCCATCTGAACATGAAGAAGCACTTTCTCTACTGTGAGGGCAGCCACACACTGGGACAGGTTGTCCAGATGTAGAGTCTCCCTCTGCAGAGATGCTCAAACTCTGACTGGACACGGTCCTGGGCAACCTGTTCTGGCTGACTCTGCTTGAGCAGGGGGTGTTGGACTACAGGATCTCAGGAGGTTGCTGCCAACTTAAAGGAGTCTGATTTTGCAGTTCTGTGACTTCTCACCTCCAGATTTCTGCTGCATCAGATTCCAACAGGGAAATCTTTCAATTGCCTGCAGTGTGAAATGAATTCACAGTGCAACTTAAAACTGAACACATCATCATCAGTAAATCAGTTCAAGACAACTTTGCTTTCATGGGAAGATTTGTCTTTGGTGACAACTACTTAAAATGTGACTTTACTGGATGCTGTCAATGCTTCCATTGCTCTCAATCTATTAGTGTTTACATTAAATGCAACTTGAATGAAGCTGCTCTTTCTCTTAAGAATCTGTAATAATTAAGTCCTTTACTTCAGCATTCCTTGTAGTGGCTATGTTAAAGTTTACTTCATTCTTAAAGCACCCTTTGTGCTTCTGTAGACACTGAGTGTTTTGCATAGTGAAAAGGGCAGTTGGCTGAGTAGAAGCAGCCTCTAGCACTCATGAGTAAGAGCGCCCTGCATTAAAGGACAGCATTCCAGAGCAAAACCTTCTATGTTTTTGAAGGCAAATGAATAGGCGTGGCTCACGGAAGTATTTCTAGTAAGGTAATAAGCAGTTAAGCTAAGCTTGTGTGCAAAAGGTAATCAATTTGATTAATTCAGTCTGCTGCCTAAAGAATAACGATGGTGTCATGTGCAAGCAGTAACTGAACTGGCAGGCCTGCTGGGGCATGTGAGTCAGCAAGTGCAGACTGCTGACGAGAAACGGTGGTGGACCAGACACGCATACCTTATGTGGGCAGTTCTGCAAGAGCGAAAAGCAACTACCTAATGGCGTGTGAACAAGCTTCAGCTAGGTCATTTCACTTACTGTAATGTACTTCTTAAAGTGCCCCATGCAGGTTTCTGTATGTTGGAGAATGCTCAAGAACTATACAACAGACACCTCTCACTTGTGTGCCAGGTGTGAGACAGTGGAAACATTCCCCTGCTGCAGATGGTTCCCTTCAAGAGTGCCTTTAAAGGTGTTTAAAATACACAGGCTAAAAATCCACTTTCAAACAGAAAGGCTCAGTGCTGTGTCTGGCAGCTGTCATTGTTCTTGCACTGTGAAGTTTCAGATGACAGAGCCTTTGTTTCCTGTTTCATCATCAAGGAGGGGAGCTGGGTCTCTGTCCTCCTGCTCCACAGGTGCTCCCTTTCTCGTTCTGTTCAGTGTCCCACCCTAGAAATTCAAAGAAGCAATCAGTGACAAAAAGGATACTGTTCTTCCCGTCCACAGCTGTGTCCTGGCCCTTCCTATGGGGACAGGCTGAGAGATGGGCTGGTTCAGTCTGGAGAAGAGAAGGCGCCGGGGAGACCTGACGGTGCCTACAAGAAGGCTGGGGGGGACACAGAGACTTTTTACAAGGGGCTGTAGTGACAGGACAAGGGGTAATGGGTTTAAATTGAAAGTGGGGAGGTTTAGATTAGATATCAGGAAGAAGTTCTTCCCCGAGAGGGTGGTGAAGCACTGGGACAGGTTGCCCAGAGAAGCTGGGGATGCTCCATCCCTGGATGTCTTCAAGGCCAGGCTGGATGAGGCTTTGAGCAACCTGGTCTAGTGGAAGGTGTCCCTGCCCATGGCAGGGGGGTTGGAACTAGATGATCTTTAAGGTCCCTTCCAACTGTTCCAGATGATTCCCCTCGCCTTCTTGCACAAAAGTACAGCCTCTGATAGCTTGATACCAGGCAAGACTACTCTGCGCTGCATCAGTATTTTAGAAGTCTTCTTTTTATACAGTTCCATTTTTATGTCGGGGGAGTTACTTACATACACACCCAACAGCTATTCCACCAATAAAAGCAACTCAGTGATGCAAGCCTACTCTTCATCTTCTGTCACACTTACCTGTTTCTTGTCCACAACATTGAGGCTAACCGAGGCAACAATGCAGGCGACAGTGTTTGCCAAGATTAAGATCATCATCTGTTGCCAGCGCCACAGGGGGATCTTTAGTTCACTACAAAAGGCCAAAACAGGATACAACAACTAGTCACTTGACATTTAAGGCACCTCTATAGTTCCTTGCAGCATCAGGTTGGAAAGACAGATTTCTCTTCACACTGCTCTACTAAAGTACTGTTGATGTCTGTGTTTGACAAAGAAGCACAAGCATTCTCACCTGGACTTCGTTCCGAGAATGTGTCCAACGATCAGATTTGAAAGGCCAACTCCAACCATCTGCACAGACCTTGCAAGCCCCATAGCTGTCCCTAAAGTTGCTTGTGGGACCACAAGAGGTATGGATGGCCACATGCTGGCCTGGGAGGAGTAATGAGAAGAGGAATTATCTCAAAGCCTTATTCAAAAGAGTTAGGTGGTCATCATTGGTTTAAAAAGGAGTTATTCCCACTAAATAATAATGATTTATACTTTTCTCTTCAAAACAATCTGGTACTTATCCCTTCCAGCCTATTGACTGGTTCTAGACTGTTCCCCATCTTTCAAGCAGCTGCAGACAACACAGTCAACACGTGTTATCTGTAACTGGAATAATGTGCTGCAGGTTTCTGCAGGGGAGTTAGACCCGATCCTTTAGCTCCTAAGACTGAAAGGAGATTCATTAGAGGTAAACAAGCACCAAGAAAAGCACAGACACATTCACGCTTCATGCTGCATCAAACGCTCCTCTGCTTTGCGTTTCGCTCCACAGCGATTCTTGGGGGTTATTCGTTACTAACCAAAGTTTTCAGGATTGGGGAGCCAGTGACTTCAAACTGCGGCCGCTAAACCTGCTCACCAGGACGCCAGGCCAGTGGTATCCAGGGTGTAGAAGGAGCACAGCCACACAACACTCAGCTACAGCAGTGGGGTTGTGAACTTACAGCAGCAAAGGAGTAAGTAATCCCCAGCCAGACGGTAGAGACTAACGGGGGAACAAACGTAAATGCCAGGAGAGTGAAGACTGGCAGAGTCAATGCAGCACAGCTAACAGCAAAGACACCTCTCAGTCCAACATAGTCCTGGCAAAGGAAACATACAGAAGGCTGCTGACAAGCAATCCTTGCTTCCCACGCGTCCTTGTGACACGAGTGGCTGCGCAGAGTGGGCTGGCTGAGTGGCAGTAACGTGTCACTTCCTAGTGGCATAGCAGACTAGCTATGACTACTTCCTCTTGCATACCCCTGAACCGAGGCTGGAACTTGTCAGAGTCAGTGCCCAGTGTTCATGTGAAAGGGCAGTCTGTAGTAAGGGGGGAGGAAAACCACACCGTTATGCCCTGGCAACTACTGAGGGAAGGAAAGGAAGTGTCTGACCAAATGGGAGCTGATTACACACAGGTTGTCCTTTCCTGTCTATTTGCAAATCTTATGCTGATCCTTTCTGTTCCAGTCTCAGACTTCTCAAAACACGCAGCCATTTGCCACGGCTTGATCCTACCACGGTGCAGTTAAGGGACAGAGGGAAAAACAGGTTAACATTTCTTGTAATTTAATTCAGATTAAAGTGCATCTTGCAGTTTGCAAGGAATTAAAGGACTGCTAAATTCTGGTTGAGGGAGTTGTAACAGTTGTAACAGAGACGTTTCAAAATATGAGGAAAAAGTTATCAACCCGCACTTCTGGTTTTGGGTACTCACAATTAATATGCCAACTGCTGCAGAGAGAACGAGGGAGCTGTCGTACACTGCCCCAGCAATATAAGCAGCTGTCTGCTGACTATAACCAGGATATTTATCCTGGATAAACTTGCTAAAAATGAAATGAAAGGGGGGGAGAAATGACAAAATTAGTGTTCTTGATCTGGTATTTTGACAGAAAGAAAGTCTGAACACAAACATATGGACGGGAAGGGTTTTAATGAGAGGACTTGCAAACAAGTTTGATTTGCAGTCGCAAGCCTGTGTTTATTTTCTTTTTAATCGGTGCCCACTTGGTAGATTAAATGGCTGCTGTCAAGGTGCTTTTGCAAGTGCTGAGTAAAACTGCAGGTTAAGGTTGGGCACAGGTTCAGTGATCACAGCAGAGCTGAAAGCACCAATCTGCCATCACCTGTTCCAAACACAGAATGGTTTAGGTTGGGAGGGACCTTAAGGAAATGTCTAGTTCCAGTACGGATGCATCCGTACAGACGGGTGTTTTGCACTCGCCCTGCAGAGGCAGAAAGCAGCATCAACCCAAGAGTGAGAATGATGAGGGGCTGGAAAAGTATTTCAAAATAATCCAGCAGCAAATCTCAGCATTCAAACTGAACACCTGGATTTTAGAAATACTAGGAATTCCCCCTTGGCATCTTTAAGGAGAATTCTGGTTAAAGCAGAAAACACACAAACCAAGTTTAGTGTTCAGCGTCAGAAGTCAGCCTTTCACCTTTGTAAGGGACACACAAAAATGGCATTAAATCGTACTCCAGTTCTTTACAGAATTTACAATCACACCGCCATAATGGCTTAGACAGACTAGTTTATTTAGAGATCGTGTAGCGACTTCAACCTGGTTTGGCTACTTGTGTGGCTACTCACAATTAGTAATAATGAGCCCTTATAGCCTGTGCTGTCAGCAAAGCATGAAACAAGACACTTCACTTGGGATTGACTGCAACAGCATTTGCCAAAAAGCAGTGGCCTTGGGACCATTATTTTTCGGACTGGGAAGCAGCACAGCATTTTTTGCCAGAAAGAGATATGCAAAACATGACTCTTGGCACCTCAACTTTTGCTCCACAGGGAGCAAAAAAGAAGAATTCTGCAGAATTGCAGAAATGAGGATTCTGGTCATCAGCAGACACTGTTTTCCATTAAAATGAGAGGGCAGCTGATAGAAGGCCCATCTCATCAAGGCCTTGACGATCCTTGCCATCGTGAATGTCTTTTTTTTTACTAATAAGAGGTCACTTGTGCATTTGTTATGACAATACTGATGACACTCCTTCACTCCCGATTTCACAGTGGCTTCTTATACCTCAATAATGAAATACCACCAAAATAATTTTCTTTTTACTGCAGGCTTTTGCTAATACAAAACTTCATACTTGTGACAGAAGCCGCATCATCCACAAACAGGAAAAAACCAGCAAAATTACAAGTCTGTGGTAGAGCCAAGTACAGAAGCAGGAGTCCCAATTTAGTCGGGCAGGTTGCGTCTTTGTTTTAAGCAAATGAACTCCTAAAAAAGTAAGTCTGCAAGCCCTGCACTGGGATGCAAAGGCTTCCTCGCTTACAGACCAGGCTGATGCAAGCTTAGCTTGCTTCCAGACACAGCAGACAGCGCCAGGAATGGGACAGAACTGCCCTAGGCCTGTGCTGCCAACACCCCAGCCAGCTCAAAAGACAGACCCTTTGTTGGACTGTCACAAAGGTGAAATGGCTACAGGCTGTTTTCTAATTAAAGGATTTGTTCCTCTCTTCCCAAATCCTTCTGATCCTCCTTTAGCAGTGTTCACAGCTTTAAATATTGGATGAATCATGTCCCTTTAAGTGACTTTTGCTTTCCTTCAGAGGCCTCCCTCATCTCTGAAGGGAAAGAAAGGTCAACAAACCTTCATATTCTTTAACTAGGTGTTAAAGTCGGTTTCTTTGTGTTTCGTGAGTGGAAGGAACAAGCATATTACCCCCATATTTCCCAGTCAACTAAAAATCAAGGGCCTGCAAGGCTCGGATAGGCCTGTATCAGTCAGTGGGCCTACAGCCGTACCTGGCGTCGGCCACAAAAGGGAAGAGTCCATTGTAGAAGAACAGGATGGTGAAGACCAGGAGCCAGTAGTGAAGGCGAAGCTGACGGATGTCCTGAATGCGCTGCAATGATAAGATTAGCAGGAAACAGTCTTCAGCTTCACACTAATGTTACTTTCTACAGGCCACTGGATGTCACAAAAAATTTGGGTAGCAGCAGGTAAAAGGGAATTAAGGCAGCTCGTGTATCTCTAAGTGAAATTTGGCATGTGCTGACTCCAAAGCATTCCTTCCTTAACACAGTAAAGAAAACAAAACAAAAGCTTTCTTCTTTTTAGAAAGGTTATGGCTGCTATTCTACTAAGCGATCTCTGTTAAGAGCCTACTGCAAAACCTTAGGTGGAACACAGAGAAAGAACAGTAGAAACAGGAGTCACAACACAGACACAGAACCAGCAAGAACACTCATGAGAAGAAGCGGTCCAATAGATCTAAGTGCCATAAAAATTGCAACCTATTGCCTGTAATGTTCGTTCCTAGCCAGAGGAACGCAAGGAAGATAAGGGCTGGCAAAAGATACTTCAGTACTGACTGACCAGGTTAGCTATTCCTATCTCTGATCCTGTGAGCGAGAAAGCCATTCCAGAGAGAGGCTGCTATCTAGTTTCATGCACAGGATCCTCCTCTGAGCCACCTACAATCAAGAAGTAACTGGGTCGGAAAAGTAATGCCGTTTGCTAACTCAGCTCTCTGGAAGGCTGCAAATACGCAGGCTCTACACAGAAAATTTAGCCTTCGGTGGCTTGCAGATGCGGTATCCTCACACGGAGCTGAAGAACTGCTCCGCATGATTTGATCAAGTGGTGTAACGCCCTCGCCTGGCCAGGGCCAGTTCGTACTGCTGCAGGCTTCCCTGCACTGCGGAAGCAGCGCTCCTGCAGCCCAGGCTTTCAAAGACTGCGATGGAAAAGCTGTCTCTGCACCACATACCACTTTTTTGGATTCTTCCTGGATAAGCCCATCCAAGCCCAGTTGCTTCATGCCCACTTTATCTAGTACACTGACTGTGAGGGCTGAAACAAAACCAAGCGCACAGAGCAGGGTACCTGCGAAAGACAATAGGCGTTAGAAATCCCTCAGCGTGGAGAGAGCTGAATGGTGAAACCAACAGCATGTTGGCGGAATTCTGACTCTTACTCTTGATTTCTCTAACATTAATAGCCTTTCCTGCTGCATCCATCTGGTGGGACCATTTACCGCTGGCCACCCTGTCAGAGTCCTTGAGCTCTTTCTCCACTAAGCTTCCAAAGCAGAACTGCCTGAAGCCAGTGAAGCTAAAGCTTCAGCCCGCTCAGACAGCCACTTGCTGGGACTACAGCCAGAATGTGTTCCCAACCACAGCAGGCCTGTGTTCAAACAAGCCAGACACAAAGAAACCTCCATGAGCCCCTGAGCTGGAGAGGCATCACACACGAGCCGGTACTGGAAGCCAAGTTACACCTCTGCACATACGTGACCACTGCAGTTACTACAGCAATCTGGCCTGTCAGCACACTCAGCTCCAGAGAAGTGAGTGAGATTATGCTGGATATGCCAGAAACAGCAACTTTCACAGCGAGCCCTATCTGTTTTGTCTTCTGAAGAGCCAAAATCACCTCTGTGATGCATACACACTTTCTGATGTATATACCCGTTCACGGGCTACTGAAGTTGCTGTGCTGTGCTTGCAAACGCTGCCTGAGCACACAACCAATAGTCTCAGGTGGGACGCAGTATGCCACGACTGCCACATTTTCTTCGTTGAGAGCTGGAATCAGAGGAGAGCAAGGGGTTTCAATTTCTGCAAGGGATTTCTCTCCCCTGTCCTTTTCTAGCCCATCACTGTGGGCTGATGGCCTGCACTGTTTTATTGGCTGGGAAATAACACTCTCCTATAATCACTGAGTATACAAAGGATGCCCTGAGGCAGGTCTCCCCAACATCCCCACTCCCTGAGTGCCACCACTGAACAGCACTGTGCAGATCATGGCTTCCACTAGAGACAGATCCCATCTCACTGCACAAAAGAGAGGACAACACTATCTAAAGATATGAGTCCTAGAACAAATATGTAATTCAGATTCTGTTCCTCACAGTAAGTTAAACTCTGATTGATTGGCATGCAAGGCGCCTTAAGCTGAGAGCAATACAGATACTACTACAGAACCAGCATGTTTGCTAGCTAGAATACAGAGGAACAAACACATTTGATTCCTCTTTCACCGATGTTTCCGTTCAATGGGAGTAAACCTACACGAAGTACTGACTATCTGTGACTGCAGGTGCTACAGTGTCTCCAGAAAACTGCAGGCAAAACTTGCAGGCTGACACTGCAGCTTTAGACAGGGTTTTCAAGCATCAGTGACAAAACAACACTCTATTGCATACAGAAAGCAACAGGAAACACTGGAAAACAATGTGCTGCCTTCCAGTAAGTTCACTGTCTCTTTCAGGTACTTTTCATAACTGGATAAACAGGCTAGCCCCAGGTCTAGAGAACACAAGCAAAAGCACCAAAGAAACTCACCTCCCCAGAGTGTCCACTGCATTCCAAATTTTGCCTCAAACTGCTGGGTGAAGAAGAAGTTGAGGACGCTCCCAAGACGGGAGAAAGACAGAGTCAGTCCAAATGCCAGTGCCAGTTCCTTCCCCTTGAACCAGAAAGCTGTGATACGGTTCTGCACAACTTGGAGAAGAAAACAATCCTCTCTTGAACAGACAGCCAAGAGCATTGCGCAGAACCAACCAACACAGCCTCTCAGCTCAAGTGCTTGAGCTGGGGTAAGAGCCATCTACTCATCCCCAGCCGAGGTAATGCGTGTCAGCTTCCCAGTTCATCTAAAACGTACTAAATCATGCTGGGACATGGGAGGTGAACTTGTCAAATAAGGCAAGCAAAAATAACCCCGAAGGCACAGCAATCCTATGTCAGACCCCACCCTCGGTTCTGTGGGAAGAAAAGGGTTAACAGTCACAAAAGCTCTGGGTTTCCCAACCAGGTGGGCTTGTATAGCTGATGAATGGGGGGAGATGGAGATGGCCCCAGGGGAAGGGAGCTTGGCCCCAGATCATCACACCCTGATGGCCTCAAACTGCTCTCAAAGACAGGTGTCTCGAGATAAGAGAAGGGTAATTTCTGCTTTCACATGTAAAGACAGGAGTAAGGAATGACTGACTCATCACTCACTGTGGTGGTTTCTTCTTTGTCATTATCTGACATAGCAGACCTGGCTTATTTCTCAAAAGGAGTGCCAGCTCTGTGGAGTCACCACCTAGCACCCATCTGCGCAGACATGCAAGGAACAAATACCTTCACTCTGCGTGTGGATTGGCTTATTGCACAGTGGGTGAGGAACCCAGATTTGGGACAATACTGAAAGAAGGTCAAACTTGTTAGTGGGGAAGACTTTAAAACACTGGTTCACACTAATTTCATGCAGCTCTTGAAGGAGCAGTGTTCGTCTGCTAACAAGGTCAGTTCCTAGTGCAGTG
Source organism: Eurypyga helias (assembly GCF_000690775.1). Classification (NCBI taxonomy): domain Eukaryota; kingdom Metazoa; phylum Chordata; class Aves; order Eurypygiformes; family Eurypygidae; genus Eurypyga; species Eurypyga helias. The sequence goes on along the minus strand of NW_010231718.1, from coordinate 3,264 downwards.
CACATGAAACTGGTAGGCCGAGGGTCTGTGACGCAAACCAAAAATGTATACCGTCTGGTGAGACATAATTAAGAAGGTGAATTCCTTACTAGTCAGTGACCCATTCCCAGAGCCAAAGAGCAGTCTTCCTGTTAACATCATCGGTAGGAGGTATGGTGACCCCTTGAAATGTGAGCCTAAAGCAAAGATCGATGATCCCAGCACAGTCAGAAGAGAGAAAATAAAGACACCAACTACGGAGAAACAGAAAAAAAAAAACCAAAACCAACAAACACCAAAAAACACAACCCTTAACAGACATGCTGAGACCAGGACAAAAGCATTCATTGTCAAAAAGCAAAAGAGCAACCTCAAAACAAGCCAGTAAGCCTGTGGGTTTCCATCAGTTTACCCTCATTATTTTAATTCTGTAAATACCGGTCTCTTTATAAACGGTGGCAGGTTAGAGAGGTAGAGGAAGTCAGATAGAGGCCTCTGAACTCCACAGAGCCCCTGCCTGTCCTAAGCTCCACTACAGACTATGGCCGAGAGCAAGCCATCTCCTCCGTGCGTCTCCTCATGTGTAAGACGTTACCTCTGTTGTGTAAGACATTACCTCTGTGATACCGAGACATAACTGCATTTGCTGGGACTGCTGGGTCTTAGATTATGGCACACGCCAGAGCAGGGAACAGAACACTACTATCAGTCTGTCCCACTGAAAATGGGCGGCACTGTTCCCTCTTCCCACGTGTCAGAGGAAAGCACATTTAGTGCACTGCTGTGTAAATTCAGGTAAGTCAGTAGTCAAAGGATGAAAATGTCTGCTGCCTCCATGGAGCTGCTCAACTAACCGTCATGTGCTCCGCGCACAGAGCTGTTCCTCCCCTCCCATCCCTCTGTGATCTTAATGAAGTGGAAGCTTTGATCATCCCTTTGCTGTGAAATAACAGCCTGAAATCCCACTTCAGTACAAGAACAAATTAATCAATCCTCAAAACTTACAGCAATTTCCTAGTTTATCAATCAGGAATCCAGCCAGAATAACCACGACTGCATTTCTATGAGAAAACAAGAACAGAAGCATTTGTGTCTTGCTGCTGGGAAGCAACAACCCCACTCCCACAAAGCAAGAGAAACGTGACTCATGTCCAAGCATAGATGGCATACAGCAAATTGTACTGTGCAGGTGTCATTCCCAAGCCTTCAACACAGCCCAGCATGCTGTTATTATGCCCGGTGCTGTTACCATGGGTGCCATTGGGGCAGGTCAAGTTCTGCTAACAACTCAGAGTCTGTGTTAGGCAGCAGACACAGCTGAAAACCCACGTGTTCCTTCAAAAATGAAGTTAAGTTCTTGCCTACTAGATTTCTATTTCTCCTACTCAGTTGCCATTTCTGTGACTAAGGATTAGAGGACTCACGTCTTCTCCCAGGAAGCCAGTCCTTGCCAAATGAGAAGTGATGGGCTCTCCGCATGGCACGTCTTCCCTTCCCCTTTCTGTGGCAGCAGCAACAGCAGGGGCTCAGTACTTCTACACACATTTCACTCCAAGAGAAAAGCCAGGAGGCTGCACCACAAGGTTTATTTGATCCCTTAGTTTCTTGGCTATGGTTTAGCTCAGTTGGACTCTTCACTACATACCTTAACATCCTAAGTGTGTAAATACAAAACTTAGCAGTAGTCCACATTAATTCACAGCTATGAAACTGGTAGTCCTAGCACCATGTAATAACATTTATGCTACTGAAAAGCAACATCTCCTCAATACTATCAGTAAAAATCCTAGATCCTCCAACTACTAAAAATAAACCTGCATTAGGAAACAGATGCTAAATGTGCCCCACCAGCAGGAGCAAGCTTAAGGTCTTGAATAAGCATAAGGATGATTTTAGCCACGTCATTTTTGTAGAGCCATCATGTTTACAAACCCCTCAATAGAATGCTCTAGTAGAAACGTCTGAGGCTGTGGGGAAACAGTTCTCTAGAACAAAGTGTTTTCACTGCAATCCCTGGTCTTAGATGCTCTGCCACTGAACCACTTGTGTAAGGCAGGCCGAGGCTAAAATCACCAGAGTGAAAATATGGCGAGACTGTCAACAGCTAAAGTCTCTGTTTGCACAGTACCCAGCACAGAGAAGTACGGCTTGGTTTCACTACCCTACAGAGTTACCTAGGTAATGAAATATGACATAACCCTTCCTTTACTCCGTAAATCAGTGACTCTTCTCTCACAGACCTACAGATGTTGTGGAAGATCAAGGAATAAATACTGCCCTTTTTTTTTTTTTTTTCCATTTTACTGCTGTTTGCAATGACAAACTGCACCCAATTCAGCCAGGAGTTGCCTGTCTGAATATTGTGGCTTAACTGCATTTGGAAAAAAAACCCAAACATGCAAACTGTGTCTATTTTTGCCCTTGTTACTGAAGCGGGCAAAGAGCAGGACAGGGACGCCCAGCCCACACACGTTAACCCGCCGGCAGATGGCACGCGTGAAGCAAACGCAACGGACGATAAACGAGTGAAGGTTAGTATTTGTCAGGAATTCAGGTAAGAAGCTGGGAGCTCCGGCACCCCTGGAGAAATCCCATAAATCAACTGGGATATCTGAGCCCTGACCTACACCACAGGAACACGACTGGTTGTCGCAGGATGGCCGGATCTCCTTGCATGGCGCTGCATTTTGCCTCAACGCGTGACGTGGTACCTGCGGTAGCGAGAGGCCTGTATCTGAAGGCCCAGGAGGTCCTTCCTGGTCTCCTGCCTCTGACACTGCTAAGCTACCAGCCCAGCGTAGGTCCTAGCGATCAATCCTACGTACCTTCTGCGTGCAGAGTGGTGTGAACACCGCTCTAAACCTCAACTTCCTGAGTGTAGCCAACAGGCGTCGGGGCGGAGAGTCGACAGCCATCGACCAAAGCCGGGTTTCAGACCTCCAGTTCTCCCGGCAGCAGCGAGAGCGGCATTAACAACCCCTCACCCGCAGCACCTCAAACGCAGACCCTGCAGCACGGCTCCTGCACTGACACCAGGAGGAAAGGTTTGGAAACTACCGACGGCCAAGGCCTCTGTCTGGCCGGTTCTGCCTCTTTCTGCCTTCCCCGCTCCGGGCCGCAGCCCAGGCGAACGCCCCGCACTCACCCCCTGGAACTGCTCCTGCAGGACGCTGGGGATGTCGAAGCAGAAGTAGGAGCCGAAGGTGAGGAGGCAGTTGAAGTGGAGCACCACGAATCTGTAGGAGGCTGCGGGGCAGAGAGGACCCCCCCACCGCTCGCCTCACA
>NW_010231717.1:16996-21518 GCF_000690775.1 Eurypyga helias | reverse complement strand
CTTGTGCCCTGCTGTGTTGTCCCTTAATTGTATTAAGGCCTTCAGAAGATACCGGGAACAGGGTAATAATAATAGCACTTGAAATTTAGACTTTGGACTACTTTCACACAGAGTAGCAGGAAGATCAGTGCCTTAAGGTGGGAGATTTCTTTGTTAATTTTACGTATTATCATTATTAATTATTATTAATTATTATTAATTAATAATAGTATTAATTAATTAATGATTATTATTAATTTACGTAATATTATCATATTACCTATGATACCAGTCACTCAGCATACTCCAAAAATCTCCAGAGGGCCATTTCAAATTTTAATGCATGATATGGAAGAAAGAGTTTTTTAGTCCAGAGAGAAGCTAAGTAGGAATTGTTCATTGAGGTCAAATGTTGTATAAGAACTCCTACAAAATAAAATATAGTTCCTTCATGTCTTTCTTCTTACTTTTATCTGTAATTATAAATAAAGTACTTGACTGGATCTTGTTTTAAAATAATCCTTCAGAAGAGAAACACAATTATTCCATCTGGTATATTGCAAGCACTTTAGAAAAAAGTGATGCAAATTGTGATGTATCTCAAAAAAACTATGTAAATTGCACATAAGCACGTACACATGCAAATGCCAGCTCATATCCCAAACAAGCTTATTCAGCACCCCAGCTGTCAGTGTGACAATGGTTAAACTTGTCTTAAACAAGGAACTTAATTTTAAAATACAGTGCTCTCTAGTTGGACTTCTCTCTCCTACCCTTATGCTTCACAGCGGGACTTCTCTCTGGAATTTTCGTCTCCTCTCTTGTCTGGCTTCTCTTATATGAAAAGAAAAAGTAAATATTGCTCCCTCAAAAGTGAGTTGTAGAAATAGGAATGACCTTCCAAAGCAATGCAATGGTCAGATCTCTCCATTAGTAGTATCCCATCCAGAAGCAGTATAAAAAGGAAAAGTTAAACCTACTCAGAATTACATGTTTTGCCACCTGGCCCAGTAAGCATGCTCGGCACTGGTGCTGACCTGTGTTGGACTGTTCATGCAGGATCACCCCAAGTGCAGGAGCCTTACAGCTTTCTGCTCTACCTGGAGACGTAGGGCAATTTCCGTGCATTTAGATGTGAGGCAGTAATTGAAAATCCCTGGCTGCATTTCTCATTTTTGCTGAGTGGGTCAGATTTTCACTTGATGTTGTTGCTGTAGTCTGCATTTCCAGTAATTATGGAAAAAAAAGAAGAAAAAGTCGTGTATCCTGGCAGGGGAACAGGAAGACGACAGAAACAATACTGAATTTGCACTGCACAGTGTAACAGCGATATTCACAAACATTCACACCCAAGTGACTGTAGCATTTTTTTCACCTTTGGCTTTCCTCAGTTGTTGCAAGGGATCTCTCCTGGAATTTCCATTATCCACTTATCCTCTACACTTGGATTGCCTGTCAGCTGCTGCTGCCTCCATAGTACATTTAAGAGAGAAGTTTGACATTTGAACTAGTAGCTATGGTTGCAGGCAATCTGCTTTGTTCTTGGTCTAAAGGAGCCACAAATTAAGACAGCTTTGCAGCATCTGGATAAGCATTGCCTTTCCCTTGTACGGAACATCCATCTTTACTGTGACTACATTTACTAGTTGCTGAACACATTGCAAATTTGCATAGATTAGGTGAGTTGATAGAAGACAGATTATACCTTCTGTTTTGGGAAAATCTTTTACTCTCCTCATCTGCTTGAGGATTATTGTCATTCTTTGCACCGTTCTCTTGTCCTTACCATACAGACCCTTTGTTTTCACACAAATTAATATCTTGAAACACTTCAGCAGATGGGTGTTTCCCTCTAACAGATCAGAAACAGACCAGAAACAGTGTTTCTGATTTTTAAAGAACTGTTTAAATTCAGGTATGGGGTATGCATCACTGAGAAGAACAAACTAGAGCAGCAGTGAAATGTCATGTAATACTCCCATGATGGGTTTTAAATTGGTACTGATGAGAGAGGAATTAGGTATGTCATTGAAAGAAGCATGGGCAGCCTGTTAACCCTCAACATCAGAAGGATATTGACCGGTTGGGGTGAGGCCAGAGGAGGCCACGAAGGGCTGGAGCCCCTCTGCTATGGGGACAGGCTGAGAGAGTTGGGCTTGTTCAGCCTGGAGAAGAGAAGGCTCCGGGGAGACCTTATAGCACCTTCCAGTATCTGAAGGGGCTACAGGGAAGCTGGGGGGGGACTTTTTACAAGGGCCTGTAGTGACAGGACAAGGGGTAACGGGTTTAAATTGGAAGTGGGGATGTTTAGATTAGATATCAGGAAGAAATCCTTCCCATAGAGGGTGGTGAGGCACTGGGACAGGTTGCCCAGAGAAACTGTGGATGCCCCATCCCTGGAAGTGTTCAAGGCCAGGCTGGATGAGGCTTTGAGCAACCTGGTCTAGTGGAAGGTGTCCCTGCCCATGGCAGGGGGGTTGGAACTGGATGATCTTTAAATTTGGTGAGCACATAGTTTTGTTCTTTAAATCATTACAGGATGTGAAAGAATTTACGTATGTGTAAGAATTTATGATATATTAACCATTGTTAATGTCTGTAAATGTGCTGTCCTCATCTTAAAACCTATGATACCCACTACATAAACTAGAGGTATAGCCAGTTGAAACTTCAGAAACTATGCTGATATGGGAGACAGGAAACTTAGTAGTTTGGTGGATTCAGACTTAGAAGTCTGTTGCAACACTTATGGGGGGAACTTGACGCCCATCAGGCATCGACTAATGAGTTAAATTGTAGCCATTGAACTATCTGGCTTGAGAAGCCTAATTCTGTATTTGGTCTTTTGTGTTGGAGTGTGGTGGTTTGGTCATTCATGTCTTGGATACCAAGTCTGGATTCCTGTAACCTGTTTTTCTGCACATCCTCTTCCTGTCAGCAATTCATATGATACCCTTCGGAGCATTTTGACAAAGAATGAAAGGTACATCAAGCAATTCTGGATAAAATAGCATACTGTTTAATATTAATGTGTTTACTCTGTACCAGATTTACAGAACTCCTAGGTCTACTTTAAAATTTACTTGAATAAATAGTTAATAAAAAAAGGAATCTCTTAATTTTATTCTCCAGAATGCCAAATGGGGAAACAGAGGCTTAATTTCACTGAGGTTTATCCAGGTTGGTCTAAATTTTATAGTCAAGATTATTAAGTATTATTCATAGAGGCATCATTTTATTTCATGCTGGTAACAAGCTTAATCTGGAATGACTTGGGAAAATGCACTCATCGTTTCCATACCTACCTTGTTATTATTAATTTGAATTACAGCCATTAGTTAAGTCTTAGACACTATAAAAACTGATATGACATCAACTGATTATAGGGAACAATAGGCATCAAAATGTGCCACAAAAATAATTCATTCGATTTTACAGGATAGCAAAACTCACCAAGGAGTGTGTGTGTGTGTGTTTATGTGTGCAATCTGCCGAAGCTGAAAAAATAACTTCTTGATGAGTGTTTTTTCCTTTGTACCAGCCTACCCACTGAGCCGGTAATTATTCTTGCTTTTTATCTAATCATTATAAGACAGAAAACAATCTTTTTTTTCCTGCTTTGCTCCTTCACAAATCACACATAAAAAAGTCTCTGTGTTCTGAATCCATTTTTAATTTCCCCCTATCCTTCACAATTAATTTTAAATGTTTTAAATTATAGATACAGTAATTAACTATCTTCAAAAAATAACAGTGTATTTATGAGATAGTTGTACTGATCTTCTATCCCATTCTCACAGACACAGGTCTCAGCAAAAATCCCTGGAAATTACAGAAAAATCATACGTGTTCAAAGTGTGTCAGAATATTCAGGAAGGCAGTAAAGAAGAAATAGCTAATCCTTGACTTCCCTCAAATGAAGCTAGTTGATTATACAAATAACACTGAAAAGCAATAATGACAACTAATTTTAGATTCATAACTGTGAGACATTTAATAAAATACGATTTTATAATCACAAAACTTGAATTTCAAGAGACCCTAAATCCCACTGAGAGACTAAAATCCTATTTAGAGAGACTAAATCCCATTGAATTTCCCTTTTAAAATTATATTTCTGGAGTATTTCGGTATGGACATTATTTATTTATAAATAATTTTGAGTATATAAACTTCATGTAACTTTATAGTGGAATATATATACCTGAATGAAATGAATATATTACAAATTCTTCAAAACAAAGGCAGTTTCTTTTCACTGTATCTGTAAAGAGCTCAGTATTACCAGAACCCCCAAGCTTATTACACAAGCAGTAATAACAGTAGCAGAACCATTAATAATGTATTAAACGAGGTAAATTGTATTTCTTTAAAATTTTAGTTGCTATATTTTATAAACTATTATATACTGCATATATCAAAATGTATAAGATAAAGGATTTAGTAGTAGTTATAGTTGTGGTTATATATATTCCTGTAAGTATATTAGAATCAGGATGCAACAGACTATCATTCCATTTAAACGGAAAAATGCATATATGCT
>NW_010231717.1:0-16926 GCF_000690775.1 Eurypyga helias | reverse complement strand
AAGTGGAAGGGTAACAGTGTGAAAAGTCATGGGCTGAGATAAAGACAGTTTAATAGGTAAAGCAAAAGCTGTGCGTGCAAGCAAAGCAAAATAAGGAATTAATTCACCCCTTCCCATCAACAGGCCAGTGTTCAGCCATCTCCAGGAAAGCATGGATCCATCATATGTAACGGTTACTTGGGATGACAAATGCCGTCACACTGAACATCTATCCCCCCCCCCACACACTTCTTCTTCCCCCAGCTTTATATGTTGAGCATGATGTCATATGATGTGAGATGTCCCTCTGGTCAGTGAGGGTCAGCTGTCCTGGTTGTTGCCCCTCCCAGCTTCTTGTGCACCCCCAGCCTACTCGCTGGTGGGGTGGGGTATGAAGCAGAAAAGGCCTTGCTCTGTGTAAACACTGCTCATCAATAACTAAAACACCCCTGTATTATCAACATTATTCTCATTACAAATCCAAACCACAGCCCCATACCAGCTGTTATGAAGAAAATTAACTGTATCGCAGCCAAAACCAGCACATTCTCCACCCCTTATTCCATACCATTTATGTCATGCTCAGGTCCCACACTATCCAATACAACCTCATTAACCACTACCCACCTTCCCGTCCTTTGATATAATAAACAGATATAATTCCCTTGGTCTGTGGACCGTCTTTGTAAAATGTCATTAAAATGTCCACAAATGTCCATTGAGTCCATGACTTTGGGCTCCATCTGTTACGGGGACTGCTCAGGACAGGAGAGGTGGTGTGTTGTGTGGAGTTACTGGGCACCAAAGCCAGCTCCAACTGGGTCACTGCTGCTTGTAAGGCTTGTCCTGCACTTGTTCAGGTGGTTCCTGCTGTAGGAATTCCCATGACATGCAACTCAAATCCCGGGTTACAACAATTTAAAGATACATTCTGGAAATCTAAAAAACAACTCAGAAGAAAAATTATGCTGAACATAGTTCATAATACTATGAATCTGAGTGATCCTCTTCTGAAAACAGTGGTTCAAGATGTTGTCTTACATGTCCAGGCTTGTAGAATGTATTCATTTTTGGTTTCTCTTTGTAGTAAAACCAGAATGGGATAAAAGACCTGTGGAGTTTTAAGAGTCTGGTAACAGTCAATACAGAGAAGTGAAATGGGAGAAAGACAAACATTCAGAAGAAAAGGATAGGGGAAGGGAAAGAAAAGGGGGAGTGAGAAAAAGCAAAGAAGAGAGAAGGTTAGAATGACAGTTGTACAGAAATGGAAGAAGGCAAAGCCAACCCACCAGTATTTAAGACAGGGATTTCTGTCGGAACTTACTTTCACACTATTTCAGTCAGCGTTGGGTTATCCTGCTTCTTTTACCCTTTTCTTAGGCAGCTATTGAAGTCTTGCAGATTGTTATTACCAGATTTTTATAACATCTCTCAGGTTTGTCCCAGAGGTTTATGGCTTACTACTAACCAATCATTATTCCTCCCATGGAAGATTAGTATTTTTCTTTTGCTTACATGGAAATTTTACAGTCATCAAATTTGATTTATCCTGTTTAAATTGTTTGTGTATGGAAGATATTAAAAAAACATTTTTAAAGTCTGCGAATAACACCAGCAAAATAATATCCCCTCCCCATCAAATCATGCTTGAATTCATATTACTAATACTCAAAATTTCCTTGGAACATCTAGATTAAAAGTAAATCAATCATTATCATAATGGCAGTCATCAGTTTTAAAGCAGAACCATGAATATTTTGTGACATAAGGCATCTAAAATATAATACCAAACCTGAACAACAGAATCAAAAGCCAAAATTAAATGACTCATATAGAAGTGCTGAGAAACAACAAAGCAACCAACATCCAGAAAGGAATCCAGGGAAACCGCATGTCTTGAAACAAAGGAAAACAAACTGGGTAATGGAAAGCATGCTGTGCAGAACAAGCAAATATAAACAGCATACAATAATGTACAGAAATGACTGAAATAGGATATGAAATACAAGAAAAGGATCAATGAGGCAGACAGAAAAATGGACTCCTGGCGTGCCTAATAATAATAATGAAAGGGAAGAAGGAAACCGAAGAACAGTATGGCTAAAGCAAACGTGTTGCACAAAGCCCTCCGTTCCACTGGTTTTGCTTTGACACTTCTTTAAAACAAGAGAGGTTTTGTCTAGGGGTCTAATCCAGGCATAATGCTAAGAAAACAAAATCTTTGCATCCTGATACCTTTCTGTGAAAGGAGTCCAAGTGGACTATTGAACTCCCATTCTGAGAGCACTCCCTTTGCAGAAGTACAGTACTTTTATATAGGCATCTTTTAAACTGCTTTCTATTGACAATGCAGTGTCGTGGCATCTGTTTGAGAAGACAGAAGGGTAAGAAGTAGGATGTAGAACAATAAAAGGAGGCAGATTACAGAGCTGTTGGAAGAAGGAGAGTGCCACTGGTCTGGTTTCAACAGCAGTTTAATTTCCAAAGTGACACCTAGTAAAATGGTGTCAAGCATATTTCTCACCAGCCCAGATACAGAAAAATCTGCAGACTCGAGAAAAATCAGCAGTCTCCAGCTGAATGATGACTGTACAAGGTGTTAAGGAAGTGACCGAACAGACCCTAAAAGTTTACAAGTTGTTGGTATGAACTGATTGATTACAGAAACTTTAATGGCTTTAAGAGATCAAGAAGATGTAGGACAAGAATTTTGGTCAAAAAGTAAGCATTTCAATCAATGATAAATGGGTTACTGAATCCAATGAAAATTTTATACTTAAGTCCCCAGTTCTACAGCCCAAATAGAAGACTTTGTCCAGATTTTTTTTAAAATAAAATTCTAACTTTAACTATTCCATGAATAAATGCTTTAAAAATAATGATGTTAGAATTGGTAGCAGTATAGATCTGCTAAGCCTATTATCATATGGATGTAAATTGATGAATATGCCAGCACCTTGTGATTTATCTCTTCTTAAAGAGGTACCTAGCATCAACAGCTAGACAGAAAATGAAGAACTGAGTACCGGTAAAACAGATGTTAAAAACCTGAAGGCAACAAGGAAAGAAAGAAGAAGCCTTTGTTTTATCAGTTTTACTGCTCTGAAGGTTATTCTGAAGGAAAAGCAAAACAGATGTGTCAGATCACGTGGGCATTTCAGAAGGCTGAAAGGCTGTCAAAAAAAAAGGGTCAAGGTGAAGGCATTTGCTTCAAAGATAACAGCAACTGTTCAGGCATCGTCTGAAGAGAAAAGAGTGTGTCTAAGGAAGGGGAACAGCATTTTGACAGCTGGAGAGTGTAGAGTTCCCACCAGAGACCGCCCGTGAATGGAAGGAGTGGGACCACCTTCACAAGTCCTCAGCTTTCAGGTAACCCCACAAGACTTTGCTTTTCTTACCCCATAACTGCGTCTTAGCATCACCTTTTTCCCAGCCAGCTCCTAAGAGACACGATCTATGGTCCAGACAGGTCCCTGTCAATATGGGAGAAAATAATTCAACCTTGTTTTCTTTTAAACAGTGTCACCGTAGAGAGGCCACGGTGGGAATGGTTTGTTTCAGCTGGAGGACTAATCTGCAGGTATCACCTTATAACTGCACTTGCAAATAGATCATTACACCCTTATCACAGACAAGAACTAGGTGTGCTGCTATCATGGTTGTACAAACCTAACTTTCATAAGAATGGAGCTCCAAAAATGTGGTAGGAGTCTGTCTTGCCACTAGCAAAGCCAACAAAACCAAAATGCTGCAGTGGAAAATCTGTTCTTTATTGGAAACATCAGCAGAACTAATTTAATGTTTAAGTTTCTGTCAATTCATCTTCATTCTAGTTGCTTGCTATTAATGAAGATGAAATTTATTTATAATTTTGTAGCAAACTTTGAGGATCCTTTCATTCAACTTAACTAAACCTATCACTTACATTCCCTGTCTTTTTTTTTGTGGAAATGCAGCATTTTTCGCTAATATCAAACACTCCAAATGCTTTGTTACTTCAAGTAGGCACTATGTATCATTCGGCTGTTCAGTTTATAATGCAGGCTCATTACCATACTCATTATTGTGAATTATGGAAGTTGCCTGGCTGGCCTTCATTAACCATCTGGCACTTAAACACTGATTTGTGTTTATATGTAACGTGAATTTTACAATAGCACCTGAACATCCACTGGAAACATGGATTTATCTGTTTCTCAATATTTTTGAAGACCTCAGTGATTGTTCCAAACCCATATTTTGCTTTACTTTTTGTATTTTATTTACAAACATGGATGACATCACACAGTTGCATGCATACAATAGCAGAGAAATTTTTTTTCCTTCTTCTGCTGTCTATTCAGTACAGTGGTTGTTTTCTTTGTCTTAGCCAGTGGCTGATTTAATGAAGCCTTGACCAGGATCCGCTTTTCAGACCATGCTTTTCACAAAGCAGGAGTTTGGGTCCCAACACTTCACAGCTTGCCTTTACTGTTTTAGATAAGTTTCCAAATTTCTTCTATAAAATGCTTCTGAAACACTAAGGAAAAAGTATTTTTAGAAGTGCAATATTTCAGTAATTCCATTCTAGTGCCACAAGGCACTAGAGTCTAGTCTTAAAGGATCTGGAGGAGAAGTAATGCAGGTTGGATATAGCTCCTTTTTCCTTTTCAATGCTGTAAAATTGCTTTTCCTTCTAGGTCTTGATCATGTATAATCTTCTGTGGAAACAAAATAATTTGTAATTACTGCACTATCATTATCAAATATATTAAATCATCAAGGTTTCCAAACAGCCATTTTAAAACATTTTAAAGATATCTTATAAATATTGTATTATGTTAAAAGCTTGAAAACATCTGTAATGCCAGAATCACTCTTTAAAACTCCTGGGAAATATATTAGCCTCAAATTACAATGTCTGTATCTTCATCAATGTCTCCATCTTTCTCAGTTGTATATTTCTTAGAATTATTCACTTGAGCCTAGGGACTGGGTTTTTTACAAGCTTTTCCAGCTGAACGGTTGCTTTATCTAACGCATGGCCTTGTGCTCTTGTGCCATTAAGAAAATTCACCCTAGCATTGACAGTGTATATAGTTCCCCCAAGCCAACAAAGCCCCATATGATGAAACTGGGAGATGAATCACTCATTCTTGAAGGTTCCCACAAAAGACCAGTATGAACAGGTTCTGTGTGACCAAGAAAAGTCACTGATCCATTTAACCCCTCTGCAGCACTGGCTGGTGAGCTGAGATAGCAGACCCCTGTGGTAGAAGACTTACACACCTGAAGTGGTTCTGAGTGTGTGTGAGTGTATCTCGATCTACGACTAGGATTTTGAAAGTTGAGCCTAACTTGCTACCTGATCTTGGATGAACCTAAAAGTGGAATTCTGAGTGCTGCCTTTTGCAGACTGATCCATGACAAATCCTCAGAGGCCGTTTCGGAACACTCATGTTGTTTTGAAATGAACTGTTGTGTTTCCATCTGTTTTCATATTCTGTCCTGTTCTCCTGCTCAAAGGATACAAACACACATTTTATACCTTTCTTAAGGGTTTGCTGTGTATAAAATAGTGTGGTTAGAAAAGTAGATGGGTGGGAAAGCTGCTGAAGTTTTGTCATTGTGCAGCAGAAAACAAGAGACGACTTGTGCCGTCTTGGGAAATAGGTAGTTGGAGGACTTAGACAGCAGCATGGCTTCAGGTGTTTTCTCTCATCATGAGTTTCATCATGCTCCGTGTATTGTCATGTGTGAATGCATGGGGTAAGCTCTCAGTGACACACACTCTTCTCCTCCTGAGGCCATGCTTCAGAAGGAGAACAGCCCTACTAAGAGCTTTTAAAGAAGGACCCCCTTGGCCCCCTTGGGTAGCAGAACGTGATGTCTCCAAAGAGCAGGGATGCATTTGCTTTGGTGACCTCAGCAAACTCTGTAGATCAGGTCTGTATGTTACCTCGATCCATGGGTTTTCTGCTTGTCCTGTGTGTGATTCGAGACGTTGATGCATAACGTTAGCTGGATTCTGTCCTGCATTCCTGGGCCAAGCAGCTAACCCAGCTTTTGCTTGGCTGCATTACTAGCAGTAAAAGAGATTTATTCTTCCCTCCTGCAAACCTTGTCTCCCTCACACCTATGAGAGGCATGTGTTTTTAGAGCAGGACAGTGTCCAACAGGAACGAAGAGAGAGTGTGAAGCTACCAGCATAATAGCCTGGCTGTTGTGCTGTGTCAAAGAGCAGCCGTATGATAGTAAATCATAGGTTTGGTATAGATGAAAATTAGGTAAATTCTTTATTGTCCAGATCTGAAGCAGATAATCTCCACTCCCTTGCATTTCCCCTGAACTATACTATCAGGTAGATATATTGACCATTCTCTTGCTGGGAACATGTAATTTATCCAGAAAATTCCTGATTATTTTGGCCTGAGCCTACAAGTTAAATGAAATAGATATTCAAACATTAAGATGACATAGCCAGACTATCAGTACTATCAGTGAGGCCAACAGTAAACTAATCTTAATATAATTGAATTGTATACTGCAGACACCCTAGGAAAGCTTCCTTCTCAGTTGGATTACCACTGAGATGCTGCGCTAGTGACCTCAGTAGGTACGCCCTATTAACTAGGATTAGGGCCATTATGCGAGTAGCATTATGCAGGGGTAGATGATAAGACCCATGAGAATCTGTGAACAAACCCTTGGTCTTCCCACACTTGGTGAAACCGCCTCAGTCTGAGCACCTCAGCAAGGTATAATATTCACCATCCTCACCAAAACTGACAAGGGGTTTGTTCCTGGTGAGTACGGAAGGGTGAAAGCGTTCTACAAAACGTGTGTGAGCCTGCTCACAGTTTAAGGATAAAGCTCTGTGTGATTTCCAGACATCAGACTGACAAAATCCAAGCCCTGGTCTTTAATCTTTTCTTTCTAATAAAATAAAGCAAATACATTAGAAACAATTTCTTGGTGCAGACGCCTCCTGCCTCCGAGGCGTTTTCTGCGCTGCTTTGTCTCGGGCGTAGCGTTACGAAGGCCCCCGGGGGTGTTGAGCAGAGGGGTGCTGCTGCCGGCCTTGGGGAACCTGTGGGTAGCACCCGTCGGCAAAGGGTCCAGGCATGGCCCTGCTCTTATGCCCCGTGCCGGCTGCCTGCTTCTGGCCCTGTTAGAGATCCAGGCTTGCCGGCCGCTTGATCCCTCAGGGCTTGTTCTTTACGTCCTCCTGCACCTCCCCTGGACGTGAGAGAGCTAGGCTCATTCCTTATTTAAATAACGTAATTTTAACTAATGATTTCATTACCTCCTTTCTCATTTCTAGTTCCCACTTCTGAAATTCTACTGACAGCGGGAATAGGACAAAGAGGTGCTTTCTGGATTCACTGTTTTTATGGCAATCATCTTATTTAACATGAGGCTGTATATGGCCAGTTCATTGCAATAGATGGAATAGAGTTCCATTCATAATAACACTTAATGGTTTTTGAGCAGTTTTCATTATTTGTCAGCCCTTGTTCTACTTCAGCTTCTCAGAAGTCAACACTTCAAATAAGGGATTTCTGCTCTTTGCTGTACACACAATTAAGCTTAGAGGCTAATAGGTCTTCAGACTGTGATGGGATAAATTAGCTATGCTATTCCTTTGGTTAAATTGCCAGAATGATAGCAGCATGATGATAGAAAACAGAAAATTGTTTGCTTAAAAGAAACTGTGCTTCTCCATCTTCTATTATTTTCATCAGTGACAGTATTAGTTTTGGAGTAGGAGGAGTAAACATTGTAGGAGTAGGTGTATTTAATAACAGTAGGAAAGTCACCCTGTATGTAATCGACGTGTGCTGACGTGCTTTCAGACTAGCACACCGTCTAACCTATAATGAGGGTTTCCACAATACTGTCTGCTACTTTCTGTTTCTCTTAAACCAATACTCATTACTTCTTAAATCTTCTGAAATATAGTATGAATTTTTGTATAATCAGAATGGAGCAATTATTAATTTAAGCACCTTTGAAACATGAATTACCACTTAGAGTAACTATAGTGTTTCCAAAGGATTAAGCCCCTAATGTAGGCATATACAGAACTTTCAATTACGTTTTATAGTGCCTATTGCAAACCATTTTGTTCTACCAGAAAATCACATTAATTTCTGAACTGTACTGTCACTTTTATTGATCTTTATTGCTTCAGTCACTGCTGCCATAGCCTCTCTACCTTGTTCAACAGAATATATCAGTGTAGCCCTTCTCCTTTGAAAGAAGACATATTTTTTCAGAGGTTAAGGCTGTCTTTGTACAAACAGTTGTTACTGCTGCTGTGAAACTTGCCTGTTTAGAGACTGACCAGTTGTTCACATATTTGATCTGAAGCAATATGCATACATTTTCCAGGAAACATTGTTATTGCATGGATAAACTTCAAATTAATTTCACCATTATTCTGTGCAGCTGCACATAGTGATTAGGTGGCAGAAGCCAGTTATCACTGGCTCAACACTACACTGTCTTTTGGAATATATCTTTTTGGGAATATTTGTGAGAGCCATTACAGCAGACATTTTTGAGGATGTACTTTTGAATAGGTGCTTTAGTCATTGCCTTGATTGTGGGTCCGTGCAATGCATTGCATGCTGTCTTCAGCCTGCAAGTTCCTGGAGAATGGCTGTTTATTTTGAATCCTTTATGTATGCAGTGGCAAAGCAGCAATCTCTGGAGGACAGCAGTATTACCACAGCTGAGTGAGATTTGCCTTTTCAGAATTACCTATGTCTTCCTCTTTCTGGGTGCCACTTGTTCTGCTTGACCTTGCACTGCTTGCCAACTTGAGGTGAAAGCACAGTTGAGACCAAGTGTCGTGTTGCATAGCCCCCGTGCTGGCTCTGCAGACTTCCCGGTGAGTCAGAAAGGCTGTCTGTCAGCATTTTAAAATCTTGTCTTGGTCTTATCACGGCGCCACTAGCCTTTTCTCAGGTTCCAAATGAACATCAAACTGTTCAAAGTCAGGGGATCAGCTTCTGCCTCCATCTGTGAACATAACCGAAAATAAATGAACTAAGAATTGCGTTGGACTGCAGAATGTGGGCTGCACAAGGAACAGTCTGGACTAGGTTGTCTGTAGGAAAGAGATACAGATTCATCTGAGTTATGGGTAAATGGTCATTGGAGCAAAAATATATATGAAAACTTTCACTGCTTTTCTTTCCTTTCCTGTCTTCAATAAAATATATATACATATGCGGTAATCCATTTTTAATCTACTATTCCTTTCGTGTTCCCATGTGCAGTATGATTGTAGTGGGCATTATTATCTTCATACAAAAATTCCTTCTTTTTTGGAAGTTTTGCAAATTACATACAAATAGTCAGTGTGCATCGCTATATTATATAAGTTTTTCATCAAATACAGAGCCAGCTGAAACTAAATTGCATCAGAAAACTTTCTGTAATTACACAGTGTATTTAGATGTGTCATACATTATAAAATAAATGACTCCCCTTGCAGCTCAGTAGATTGGACTGGCCTTTAGGTTTCATTTACAATGATCCAGACCAATGGTAATTAACTTGCAAAGCCAGTCTATGAATATAGAGTTGGAAGTATCTGCTATTTTGAGGAAGCAGATTTAAAGGGAAGAGAGCACAGAAAAGGGCACATTCATTTTTCTGTCATGTTTTCATAGCCCAGAATATCTAAGGAGATTGCTTTTGTATATGGACAAATACACTTAAGAAGGGCTGCCATATGGATACTGAATAGTTGAGGAAGGACATCTGGTGATATACTATTTTAAAAGCTTAATAATTATTTTTTCCTACTAGTACCACCTCATAATGGCAAAATGAGAGGCCAATTTCCACAGTTTTCTATAAACTTTTGAAGTTTAGCGTTCACTTTCAAAAGTATATTTCTTGAATTTGTCTTCTTTGAATCTGGAATAAAAAACGTTACGGGCACCAGTATCCAATATTTTAATCCTGGAATTCCTCTTACACCCAGTAGATCATATTCTGTGAGGTACAGAATATGGTGGCCAGCCACCAACACAGTACTTAAACATGCACTCAGCTGTCACTGACGCCAGTAGGATTTAAATGTGTTTCAGTTCTTTGCCAAGAAGGGAACTTTGCAGAAATAGGACTCGTATGTAGCATTGTTAAATGGTTCATTCCAACTTCCTTTACTTATTCAAGAACTTTTATTTATTCACTCTATTGTCTACCTTCCTGCAAAAAAAAAAAAAAAGGTCATTAAAACGTGCTTTAAATGATTGTTCAAGTAACGGTATGAGCTGTAGGACAATAAAACCCAAGAGCTACACATATCGTCCACTCTGAAGAGCGTAAATGGTAATTAGAAAACTGCAACTTTGAAAGTGGTGTAAACCAAATTAAAAAAGAGAAATTGCCTCTGAATTTGAGCATTTTCAGTGTGGACAGCTGTCAGTGGCAGTGAAAACAAAATATGTGAACAAAAGGTGATGGTTATGGTGATAATATACAGGACTGAGGAGAGTACGGATAAGTAAGCTGATCTACGTTAGTGCTGAGACACATAACAGAGTAAAGTCTTCAATCCTCTTACTCTTTGCTGAATAAGGAGTAGATCAGATTTCGCTGCTGGTCCTGGGAGGAGAACAGTGGGGTTGTTTGCTGAAAAATTTCCATCTGAATTTAAACCATGGGTGTAGAGAAAAGAAAGAGTTAGGTGTGGGAAAAGCTCTAGTTACCTGTTACCCAAGGAAAACAGCTCATTGGATATGACTGTGGAAGATAATCCACTTCATGTGGGAATGTTAACAGTAATTTAGTCTTCACAAGCTGGAAAGAAAATAGTACTGGAATAGACATTTGTCGTGGGCCCCTGAACTATAAGAGTGTGCTGAACTCAGAGTCAATATAGCCTATAAAATAAAATATTCTAGTTTTATTGCACTGAAAATTACCAACTCAGTAGAGCCCCTGGTTTTATGATGCATTAGACTTTCTCCCAAAAGCCTTCAAAAGCTAATTACTCACCCTTATCAGGGCCATGCTATCAAAGACCTCTCTCTCCATTTGTCTTAAGTACTAATGAGCATCACACCTTTATCCCTGTGGATAACAAGCTTCTTTGCTCTTTATGTAAGCAAGTTGCTTCCCCCTCCTTCTTATTTTTCTTGCTTTTCTTCTGGTTCTGTAACTGGTCAAAAGGTTTTGTTTAAAGGTATAGCAATTGTTCCTAGCCTGAAGAGAAACCTATTGCTTCTCTTTTAGACGTGAAGAATGGATTGCATGTCTGATAAACAGGTTTTTTCCAACACTAACCATTAGTATAATTCGGGATGTAACCTCTCCCAGCAATCCTTTTCTCATTCTGGTCCACAGGGACTTTAAAATTCATTCAAGCACACTTACTGAATTATGAGTGCTGTGTCGTTAAGACACAGATGGACACCTGCACTGTTTGTTTGTGGAATTATTGCTGTATGTAACAGCAGTCAATCACGGCAGGCACTATTTAGACTGACAGATGAAAAAGCTTAAAAAATTATAGGAACATTAATATTGTCATGGGCAGCAAGAGTCTGTCAACTCACTGTGTTTGGAGACACGTTCCTAAAATTTGGCCGACATGAGAATCACAAAGCCATTTGGCCATGCAAACCAGAGATAAACCACTGCAAACAGATTTTTGTGTTTATCAGTCACACATCCATTGTAAAACATGTCGCATATGTGGTTGGTCAACACAATATTATTTGTACATACATTATGTTTTTAAGAGTCCTGTGTAATGTGAAAGCTGGTAATGTAATTATTTTTGAAAATACAACATTACAAAGCCTGCACCTTATGTAAACAAGTTTTAAACTGAAACCAACCACATTAATAAATGTCTTGAAACAGTTTTGCTTTTAGTCAAGAGCTAAAGGTTCACAAAAGAAAAACAGAAAAATGTGGCCTCTCCACTGTAGCCAGATACATTCTACAAGGGCTCTTGCGTTTAATAGCCAACAGGCTGGGTACGTACACTCTTTTCTGTAAGAGTAGCTCATTACCTGAGGGATTGGTCCCGTTACAAACTACAGAAACTCATGGCCACAGCTTTTTCTTTCTGCTTCTCGGCAGAAAATCCTATTCTGTTGGCCCATTCCTGGAAGCAACTTTTTAATTATATAGTAATTAAAAGGAAAGCAGAATTCTTGTGTCATGCTCTTTACTTCTTTTATTTCCTATTGGAGGGTAACGGTTTCTGCTAAAAGCTAAGTTTCTTTGCATTTTCTTCGGTTAATCATAATCCGAATAGCAGTACATGTAATGGCACACTGGAAATCTGAGGGATAAGTGTTTTGCGCTCTGTACCATGTTTTAATATCAATCTGTATGATGACCTTCCCGTGAAAGTGCACACGACTCAAGTATTTGCACACACAAATCTAGTAAATCTAGTAGATGCCCAAGCAAACACGAACGCACTATTGAAAGTTCCCGTGAGCTTTTTTTGGAAAATCTGTCATAAGAATCTGATGCAAGGTCAAACTTTATGTGACAAAACACTCAAAACCAACACTGTTTTCACACTTATGCAAAGGCTGTACTGGTAGGTATTTGCCATTCTACCATTTATTATGCATTTATAATGTGTTATTTATTTGTTATGTATTTGTTTTATTTTGAGTGAATTCCTGCCGCAGTGCTGCCCGGCCCCTTTCCAGCAGCCCTGCTCGTAGCATTGCTCTTTTCCCACCCTGCCTCTGATCTCTATCCCTTTTCTCCAGCTGCCCTGGGCCTTCCTGTCCCACACTCCCACTCTCTTTCCCCAGGATACACCTCATCTGTGGAAAGCTTTTGATTCTCTTTCCGTTTACAGAAGGGAGGAGAGGAAATAGTAGAAGTTCAGGTCTGCACCTGTCACTTCCATGAAAATATTTACAAATTTCCCTTCCCCTTCCCCTCTCCCTGTCCCTTCCTCTTCTGCCATAGGGTGGAAACTACATGGACCAGTTCACTTTTTTTTGTTTTCTGGGCATGTGTGCTCTCTGTCAGTGAAGCACCTGGATACTCTTAAAAGCTTCGGGCATAAGGAGGAAGAGCAGACAGTATCATTACGTGACTGATAAATACACACAATTATTTAGGCACGTAGCCAAAGCTGCTCTTAGTCCTCTTACAAATACTGAAGCACCCTGTGGAAAACTGCTATATTCTCGAACAGTGAGACCGGGGCGCTCAAGGGCCGTTGCATGTACTGAGTGAGTAAAACATATGGATTCTGGGTGATAAATGGGACATGGTATTTTATGTACTGTAGACTGACAACATTGGTGGAATGAGGAACGACACATTTTTAACATCCTACAATTCCTCAAGGCTAACTCCTTACCAGTGATAGTCTCTGCATGTGACATAACCAATTTTCTTTCCGGTAGATGGAAAACCTTGCCGTTTTGAGTAATGAATCCCTGGCAATTGGATAATAACTACTCCGCACACTAATTTGTTAGCATCAGTGTCCATGTCCAAGTTCCTGGCGGGTGTGGGCAGGTGGGGGGTGGAACACAGGGGGGAGGAGGAAGGTGATGCTGTCCAAGTGCATGTGTGCATGATTGTGTTTGTGCATGTGTGCACACACATACATGGCTGCATCTACAAGGATTACTTGGGTATTAGAAAATCCTCACGTATTCAAATTCTATAAAACAACTTCTATCTTATAGTCTGTGGAAAGTTCAGTAGCCAGCAACAGATACTGGATATAATCAGCCATGGAAGTGTCTGATTTTCTTATTTTCTGAAGAGGGTTTTGGGCTTTTATTTCTGTTTGTATAAAAAATATTTTTTTTATACAATCATAATAAAAAATGCTACAGTGTGCTTTTTATCCTTTTCTGCTATTATATTTTTAGGCTACAATATTAGAAATATGTCCAAGTAAGGATGAAGACTTTGCTTTAGACGATTCTCCATTAGTCATTAAGTCATTTATTTACGCGATGGTTTGAAAAGCCCTACTAACATTTGCAGTATAAGTCTCAGTGATCGTTACTTGTTACAGATTCACAATGATGTTTTGAATTGATATAGTTAAGTCTCTGAAGAAAATTAATGGGTTTTATTGCAAAGATAATTGAGCTTGCTTGTAACAATTTTCAAATCTAATTGAAAAGAAGACAAGACTGACAAGTATATCTGAAGTTAAAAGAATTGTTACGATATGGCTTAAGTTTTCCTCCTTACCTTCTAATAAGCTGATAGAAATGTAACTTTTTTTGGGAAAGATCATCCAGCTGTGCATGTGTATTTATCTTTGTATATTCTATTAAAAAAAAATCATGACGGCTCATAAAACTTGAGGAAAATATGACTTCATGAATGATCAGCCAGGTATTTTTGTCACTTCTTATTTTTTTTTAATAGGTCATTTAATGACAGAAATAGTTTAAACAGAAGTTTTTACAAAAATGCTAGCAGATATTTCCAATATGAATATATGTATGCATATTGATGCATAGCTGTGATGTTTATGCATGTGTACGAATGGGTTTGCATATGTGTGCGTGGAGCAATGGAGATGCACAAATGTCTGCGTGGGTCTGCAGTGCCCACTCACACCAGTGTTTTGGCTGGTCTGTGAACAGATTCAGAGTTCTGAATCTTGATTCAGGTATTTGCGTCATCAAATAGTTTACTTATGGTTTACACAAAAGACACTGAAAAATAACTTCAGAAATAATCTTGTAAGCTTTTTAGAACTGGAATATTTTCACAATCATATTTTAGAACATGACCCTGAGAAACTTTTATGTTTTGAAGTCCAGTGAAGGACTGAATGATAAATATACTGAACCTTGGACGCAGAAGAGCTGTGAACTTTTCAAATTCTTTGGCAGCCAAGTGATTTGTCAGAAACAATAAAGGACTTAAATATGTCATCCAACATGAAGCAATTGCTCTCTGGGTGAACTTTTCTAAAAATCACACTAGGTCTGTACTAAATTAATCCATGGGATTTCAAGAACATAATGCTGGAGGTGAAGATGACCTCGTGTATCTAAAGCTATAATTTACCCTAAACTTGCAATCTAGAGACTCCTACTGGCAATTTTAAAGCTCAGGATCCTTCAGCACTGTTTCTGACGGTTACCTGAGGATATGTGTCTTAAGTAATAAATCTGCAGGAAACACAGTTTTTCTGTGGTAGGTGGAAAGATGTGATGCACTAGTATTTATGGTACTCTATTACAATTATTAAAAGTCAGTTCAAGAGTGCTGTTTAATTATGTCCCATTTGGACAACTTTGCCTTTACTTTCTACATGTCAAGTGCATGATTCTGCATGAGAAGAATACCTCATGTCCTGGAAGGTCCTCCCTTCCTGACCAGCAAATCACTGGATGCAAGGACTTCTTGGGAGTTATCACTGCATGGTTGCCCTGCTCTTTTTTTATCCCTAGACATGTGAGTCTAGGATGTAGGCCTGAGGCAGGAGACTGGGTGAAATGGACAGGATACTTGGTCATTTGTTATGACTATGTTCTCATAGCCCATCTGAACTCACCTCAGCCTAGACAGCACATATCTCTTGAGAGAAACAGCTGCAGTTAATTATTCCATTCACCTCAATCTGGGGAAAGTTAGGCTTGCTGAAGACAGTTTTAACTTAAATCACTTCAAGAATAGGCAATAATAGACCGGCCTCCCTTGTTGCAGTGTCACACCTCCTTGGTTTTCCTCAAAACTGCGTGTGTG
Source organism: Eurypyga helias (assembly GCF_000690775.1). NCBI lineage: Eukaryota > Metazoa > Chordata > Aves > Eurypygiformes > Eurypygidae > Eurypyga > Eurypyga helias. The sequence goes on along the minus strand of NW_010231717.1, from coordinate 1,236 downwards.
GTCATGTCTCATAGAATTCCTGTCTTTGGAAAGCTTAGAGAGAGCTGTATTAGAGAAAGCTTTCTACAGATTATTTCTCTCTATTCTTATTCAGAAGACTGGATCTAAATTGCCGAAGGGACCAGTTGGATGTATGACACTCACTGCTGAAACTCTTCCAAAAAGTACCCCTATTTCCATACTCCATACTTGCAGATACATCATGATATTTCTGAAAACATTTTCCTGATGTTTGCTACTATGGGTGATTACATTCATTTGTTTACAACTACTTTCAGAAACTCCCATCCTGAATTCGTGACTGCAGGCATGGTACAAGCCTGTGACATATTTGCTGCACTGAACTACATTGGATGGGGAACCTCACTAACATGAGGCACTTGTGCCTTAAGTTACTGCTCCGTATGCACGGTTTGGATAAAAACAGGAAGGCAAGTAAATGGATTTGCGTATTTTTAGATCATAAAAAATATTATTAAAATTGTATAAAGATTTACACTCTGACCAGCTTTCATAAATTATCTGAAATTATACTAATGTTGCAGAAATTGTAAAATTAAAACTATGCATTTGGCTTTTGACAAGATGATGGCTAGGGGTAGGGGGATAGATGTTCAACAGAAATAAACCATTCTTAACTGTCAGGTAGAACTATGATTGAAAGTCTTGTTTTGTCTGGGGGTCTGTCAACAAAAGACGTTATGTACAAAGGCACATGAACAACAGTGTGACTGGAGATGTCACACACCAGGTAGGCATTTGTGTTCAAATGCCTACTAGGTAGGTATTGATTTGTGTGTTCAGGGCTGTAATTCTTGCCCAATTTTGGCATATGTATCTAGATGCCTACCTGCTGAAAATTGATTCTTTAAGATTATTTCAGAAACAAAAATCATTTCGCATAGAAACATACATTTAAGGGTTGCTGAAGTCTCCACTTTCTACTCATCTTTTTTTGTGGATATGTCTCATGATTACAGATACAGTACAGTGGCTTTTTAAAATTAACCTTGTAGTTCTTCTAAAAAGGGAAAGAAGAGTTAGTGCTACTGGAGACAGAGGGACTGGCTTTAGGATTAATGTTATGTCTGCCCAGAATGTTTCTACTGGTATGCCTGAAGACCCTTCAGTGGTATGGAGATAGCATGAGGGCTGTCATCTCAGTAAGATGGACATAATGGATGTCTATCAGCAATTTTTATCACCCTCACCAGGTTTGCCAACGACACCAAGCTG
>NW_010231716.1:12600-12865 GCF_000690775.1 Eurypyga helias | reverse complement strand
GCTCCCCCGGCCCCGACGGCGCCTGGCCGGTCCCACCGGAGCGCTCCCCGGTAATCCCGGGGGGCTGCCGGCGCTGTCAGCCCGCGGGAGCCGCGATGTGTCACGGGGCGCTTTCCCCGGCTCTCGGGGTACACAATAGCGTAATTTTTCGTGTGGTTTTGAGCCGCTAAGCCGTTTTCCTCTGTTTACTTTGGGGCTGCTTATTTTTTTCTTTTTATTGGTGTGTTTTTTTTTTTTTTTTTTTTTTCCCCAACCCGCCCCCCCG
>NW_010231716.1:0-12582 GCF_000690775.1 Eurypyga helias | reverse complement strand
TTTTCCCCGAACCGGCCCTGCCGATCCAGAATTATTTTGGCTCAAAACAAGCTGGAAAAGCACGGCTATCCTGAAATGCTTCCCGTCCTCGGTTCGCGTGTTTACTTCCATCGCGGGATTAGCATCTCCAGTGCTCGATTAGAGCGAAATTTGCTTGGGTTTTGGGTGTGAAGGAAGGTCGTGTAAAAGGGAAAAAATACGGCCACCGAATTTATTGCAAACTAGCCTGATTTTTTCTACCAAAAAACCCCTCCCCACAGACCGGGGGGGTCATCTCTCCGCTCGTTAAATTCCCGTATAGGTGGGTCCAACCGCAGGCACTATATGGATTATATTGCCTGTTATGTAAAATGCACTCGGATGACAAACTGTAGTTTTCCATGAAACCGGTCAGGATATGGGAGGAACTGCAGGTTTTTATTTGTTTTGACTGACCATTATATTTTGAACCGGTTCGGGCCACGTCTGTGTTTGGTGGTTACATCATGTCATGTGTTGTGTACAGTGGGATTTGTGCCGCTAAAAATAAGGCGAGGTAAAAGCCCGCTTCTCGGAGGTGGGAAAAGTAGGAGAGTACGCGAGCCGTGGTCCGGTCCCGCTGACGACAGGGATATAAAACACTCCGGGGGGGGCAGGTACGGTGTTACGTGTCTCGGGGTGACTAAACCTCCGCCGTAGTTATGAGTCCAGGGGTCTGCTCATGTAGAGGCGTTTTCTCTTTAAAACCCTATTTATCCTTTTTATAGCCTTTGTTTTCATGGAGGAACCTCTGATGCTCATCCCCTGCCTTCGCACGGTCCTCTTGAACGTTCCGCCGTGCGCTCTGATCCGTATTATTTCTTCAGCGGAGAAGCGGACGGCCTTTCAAACCGGCGGAGGAGGGGGTGAAGCGGGGTCGACCCTGGCGGGAGCTGTAAGGGCGAAGCTGGGGAAAGCCCCGATCTGCAACTGGGACCAGGATCCCTGGGCCGCTCGCTTTCCCTTCCCGAGGTGTCTGCTGCCGGCCACCGTCCTGGCAGATAAGGGCGGCCTGTTTTTTGGCGCGGGAGGGATGGGTATGGGGTGTTTTTTTTCACGTAGCCAGGCTGCCAAGGTAGCACAGCTGTGTAGGGCTTAGTGGGGTGATAGGCGGCAGGAGCAGTTAATTGTGGAACTTGGTTGTGATACGGTTGGAGCTGATTTGTAATGATTTAGCCAGGAGGGCGAGTTGTGTTCCCTCTCCAGAGGTGATAAAGCGGCAGATGACCAGGCAGATGTGGCGCTCTGTTTTCTTTTATGCTTTCTTCCCTCCCCCCCCTTCCTTTTATTTTTTCTAATGCTGTACTCAAGTCTCATTTGCTCTCAGAGATCATCCGGTAACCGGAGAACTGGTGAAATTCTGACATCACGCGAGTCAGGGGTGAAAACTGAGCAGTTCTTTGACCAAAGTCACTTCCTTTTGCCCCGTCCGTAACTGTGTTTTTGAGAACGCAACTGCCATTATCTAATGAAGGCTCCGAACAAAGACTGTCTCTGGAGTTTCAGCACTCCACCCTTTTTCTGCTCAGGCAGCAAGTGGTGCGTGTCCTTAGGAGCCTCCGAAGACTTTTCCAGGGAGGATAAAGCTTCGTGTATAGTGAAGTAAAGATAAGGCCCGAGGACTTCTTAGCCCCTACCCAGGCAGGGAGAGGGTGAAGCTTGGGGAGAGGGTGAGCAGCACATGTTTTGATTTGTGGGCCTCCCCTGGCGCCCCCCGTTCCATGTAATTTTCCTTTTCTGGAAGTTATGTTTTTCTGGAATTGTTTGTTGAGAGCAAGTCAGGGATATCTTTGCTCATCCCAGTTTAACAGCACTGCGTTTTGCCTTTTTTTACGGACTGTGTGGGAAACGGGTGGGCCAACTTATGCCTAAATGGGGATTTAATTCAGCAGAAGGGTCTCAGGTGGGTCCTGCACCGATTAGACCAAATAACACCTATTTTCTGCACGCCTGCCTCTGTTCAAAGTGTTTATCGTTTCATTAAAAAGAGCCCCTTAGCGTTTGGGCAGGCGGAATGGCAGGTGATCTGAGGAGCCCCGTTTCCGCGTTTTATAAATACCGTGTCCCTGCTCATAACTTCCAGGAATACAATGTCTGTCTGGAATGAAAAGCAGCAGAAACTTCAGCACGCCTCTTGGGCTGAGAAGCCTTCCCTGCCTTGTAAACAGCAGTTGAGCTGCATCATCAGGGATGCAGTTTTCTGTAACAAATGGTTTAAATTGGAATAAAAGCTTGCTGTTTCTTCTCAGGTGGGCAAGGAGTTGTCATACTCCAATCAGCAGGAGTCCTGGTGATGCAGGACTTAAGTAAACAGAATTCCATTAAACCCTGCGCGTGTCCTCTTTGGCCTGTGTTTTTGGAAGAGGATAGCTTGGCGAAGTTGCTGTTCATGGTTCAAAGAAAGTTGGAAAGTAAGTGTGCATCACCGCTGTTAGGAGATGACTGCCAAAGTCTAACTGGGTTTAGAGAATGAGACAAACAGTGAAATGGGATATGCTAATAGCCGTGGAGACTGAATTCTGGAGGACAGAGTTTTGACAGCGCTGTATCTGAATTTAATGATGAAACTGTGCTGTTTAGCTAATAAAATGAGGAAAAAGGGTAACAAAATTGGATCCGAAGAGAGGAAATGGGAGTAGCTGTCAGCCCGAACAGGCTGCGTTTTCATCTGTTCCTTAGTTAAGCTCTTGCCACAAACTTTTATTTTTCCAGGTTTGGTGGAAAGACAAGCGTGCTTTTAAAAACAGGCAGTTTTTTTTAAGTTTAATTGAAATAGATACTTCTCTATCAGGAGCTGCTTTGGGCCTCAGAGGTGCGAGCAGGAGATGGATCTTAAAGATCTCTCATTTTCAGCTCTATCAAACGCTGCGAGTCCTCTCTGAAATCTTTATAACTTCCTGTTGAGGTCTGCAGCAACAGAGGATATGATGGGAAAGGTTACCGTGAAGTAGCCTCACACGAGATGAGAAACAGCAAACAGGTCACAGTGTAATTACGGCCCATAAAAAGGAACCTGTGATGTGTGATTGAACATCACCTTCTGTTAACCAGGCGCCTGTTCCGGAGTTGGTGTCATCCTGTGTTCAGTCGCTGCCCTTGCGGATTGGTCTCTGCCCAGGTCCCAGGAGCTGTAAAAGCGAGATCTGCAGTTAGCTGGGCATACAGGGCCTGGAGAAGTGTGTTACAGCTCCTTTCAAAACCAGGTATTTAAACCCAGCAGGAGGCTGGGCGGTGGGATCTAGTGGTTGGAGAGGCTTAATGCTGCTCCTCTAGTCCTTTTCTCCTCTTGAGGTGGCTGGTTGAGGCCAGGCACTCAGAATTCCAGTGTCTGTAGCGACAGCCTATGCCTTCTTACTTAAAATAGGAAGAATTCAGGTGGGGCCTTTTATGGGCCGGGGCTTTCAAAGTTTTGCTAACAGCCCTATGCTTTTGAGCGAAGGTTGGTACGACCGCCCCTTGTGAATGAAAACGTGTCTTTAAAATTAAAAGGCAGTTCTGTGGGGTTGTTTTCTTTTTAACTTGCTCCCCGAGTCCTGAGTTCAGGTTTTCATATTTCCTGGGCAACTTGCCCAGATTATGCGAAAGAAAAAACAAAATCTCTCTGATACTGCATGGGGGGAGACCCCGATTTCATAGTTAAAGCTTTTTTCCTTGGTCTTTGTCGGGCTGCTTCTTCCTGCAAATGTCCTGTTACTGCTTTTTAGACTTTTTGGCTGTAGAGGACAACTTTGTTCTGAAGAGGACCTTAGCATGGGTGCGTTTGTCTCCAGCCCGTTCACCTTCCAGGTGAAGGCATTCTGCTTACAGTGACTTCACTTTCCAGGCCGCTGACCGGGGAGGTGACCATTAATCTTCCTCTGTGGTTTTCGTTTTACTTTCTGACATCATATTGATAAAACCTTCTCTACTTCAGATTATGCAGTTGATCTGGTTTATTTATATCTAATGAGAATTCACAGGCACAAGAGAAAATTGTTCTGGAAGGGGGAGACCTCGTGTTGCTGTTCCCAGAGTTGACCAAAAGGCACTGCCAGTTGTATGGACCAGCAAGTAGAAACCAGCAGCTTTGATCTTAATCTTGAGGGCTTCTGCTTGGAAACAAAGGCTATAAAAGCTGAGCTCAGTAATATCATCTTCGCTCCAGCGCGTAAGTGCCAGTCCCTGGGATGTTCTTAATATTAAAATTCTTATTTTTCCCAGAGAGATTAGATGTGAGTCTGTAGCGTTAATACATGGGAAGGTACTCGTGTATTTAATGTAAAAAATCTGCGGTTCTTATGTATGTTCTTAACCTTTTTTCATTAATATTAACAAGAAAAAGCCTGTTTCCCAAATGTAGGTCACTATAAGCGTACAGTCTGCCAAACTGCAGGTGATAGCTGGCTTACCAATAAATTCATCGTCCTCTACTTGCCTGTCGCGTTTCCTTAATTAAAGCCTTGAGAGTTCCTTCTCATGTAAATCTCTCTAAATCGGTAAACATCTGTCTTAAAGTTATAAAATGTTGAAAGGTGGTAACAAAAGGCATGTAGAGGGTCTGTTACCCATAATAGGTATAACTTTTGGTAGATGTACGTTTTCTGACACAGGGTATGTTTCCAGGGCTCGGGGGGTTAGCTTGGGTGTTGAGTACCTGCATTTGAAGTTGCTCTGCTGAGGTTGGAAGTGCAGAGGATGTATTTCAGTTGCAAAATGAAGTGTATAGGGATTTTATTCTTATTTGTTTATGTCAAGTTTGGGTTGTTGTGTTTGTTTGTTTTTTTTTTAATACAAGGCACTTGTAACCACGTGAATTCAGGCTGCACTCTTGATTTGTAGGGGCGGTAGGGAGGAAGTGGGAACAGGTATATATTCACTTCCTTCAGGGTAGCTTTGCCTTTATGGCTTCTGATGCAACAGCACCTTTGTGTATGTGCCCTCTGCAGACCTGTGTGTTGGGTAGGACAGGGCTTTGGAGGCCAAGCAGCCTGCGGGTGGGCATGAGGTCACGTGCGGGGAGGGGTCTAACACAGAGGTTACTTGTCCTTTACATGATGGTTGAAGTCTCCGCGTGACCACCCGTATCCCCTTCCGTCTTCATTTCTCGTGCCAGTTGCAGGAAAAAGGGAATGCGCCCGGGTGAGTTCGGGCAAGTGCCTGGTAGGAGGAGATCTGCAGCAGCTGTGGGGAGCAGTCCCAGTGTGGTTTGGCACGTGGTGAAACTAGACAGGATGCACAGGAATTTTGGAGAGAATTTCAAGAGTTTAAACTACTATTCAGGGAGTATAAATACGCATGGTAGATGTGTGTGTGTGTGACCGAGCGGTGCAGGGGGGGATGGAAGGCTGAGGTGATGTAGCCAGGTGGGTGCAGGGCTTGGTGGCCTGAGAAAGCGTGGCCGCGGGGCACTCCTGGCTGCTGGTGGGAGGGCACGGAGAGCCCTTGGGAGAGAAACTGGAATGAGTGTTTAGATGGGTAGGCAGAGGAGAGGCCATTGATACCTCCTGTGTCCAGAACTCCCCTGATCTCAGGAACCTCACTGCCAGCAGAGGTGCTCAGTTTCTGCCCTGAAACTCTGTCACAAAGATTTCAGAGTGCAGAAACCTCCCGTGTTCATTTTTGGGCTTATTTTTGGAGGTGTTGCACAAAATAATGTGCTTAAAAACCCAGTTCTCCTTTCAAGGTCTGGTTGTAAAATGGTGTTCTAAAAGCAGACCATCTGGGGTAAGTCAGCACGCGGAGGGATTGTTTTCAGGGGCGTCAGGACCTGGCAGCAGCGCTGGGGTACAGTGCGGGTGGGTACCACTCGTGCCTCTTCTAACATCCCCTCGGTGCCTAGACCTTGGCTGGGGTACAGTGCGGGTGGGTACCGCTCGTGCCTCTTCTAACATCGGTGCCTAGACCTTGCACTTCTCCCTTTGCTGTGTGTTTAAAAAGCAGTAAGAGTTTGAATGTTGGTGTAGCTGACATGGAGTTGTGGGTGAAGCCACCTGAGCAGGCCTGGTGACTGTGCTCCCTTGGTGGCCTCACCTGCTCTCCCCAGGAATGGAGGGAAGATGGGCGAGTTTAGATTACCCTGTTTTTACCTGCTCACTGGGGCCTTTCATCTTTCCTCTGTTAATTAATGCTAACTGCTCTGGCAGTGCTCTACTTTTAAAGTGAACATCAAGAACACGCTTGTGGATCTTGATTATCGTTTTAAGACACGTTTTAAACGCCATGATGGCCTTCCAGAAGAAGCTCCTTTTGGATCTTCCCAAGTGAAATCCAGCACGGGGTGTTGTGCTGCGGCTGTTGAAGGCAGCACGTGCTGTGATGGTGGAGCTGGAGTGGCAATCCAGGTAATCCAGTTACTCTGATGGTTGTCTGCCAGCAGGACTTCTGCGGGAGGAGAAGCCTCCTGGTCACACACGTCAGCTCAGGTGCTGGGAGTCGTGGGCCTTTGGTGGAGAATAAAGGGTCCCGTGGGTGCTCACATCAATCTAATATCGATAGGTGATAGCAGTTTGGGTAGAACTTGCCAGCATGGTTTGAGTCCCAGAGGCAGGCAAAAGATGCAGGATAATTCTTGGAATTTGTTAAAATTCTCAGGATGCTCTGAAGTTCCTCAGACTGTGTCCATGGGAATGACTTTTTTAAAATTCCTCCTTCCTAAGGTCACCTCAGAGGGATGCCTTACCACCCTCTCCCCTCCAGTTCTCCTGTTGGGAAGAAGTTACTGACAACTAATAGGAACTTTTAGTTTAGGAACTTACTAGTTTAGGAACTAATAAGCTTCAGGAACAACCAGAGCTTACAGAGGTGAGGGAACATGCTACAAATGCTCCTTAAAGTTTTCTTCCCAGGTTGTTTCTAAGAGTAGGGATCTAATGCAGTGTTAGAAAAACCAGTGCGGCATAGCGCATGGATCGCTTATAAGGACCTAAATTAAAATAAAAAAAATACACCCGGTAACTTTTGGAGATCGTCTTTTAAGCTACTAGAACAAAGCCTTATTCTTAAGGGAGACGTTCCAGGCTTCCCAAGTATTTTAAATGCTGTCCACTCAACTAAAAGTGTAGCCAAGGCGGGTTGCAGTAGCTTAGGGGGAGGATTTTCTTTTTACAGCGGGTGTGCTAACCCGGAGGAAGAGGCAGTATGAAAGTTTTGCTTCCGTTTTCTACTTCTGTTAATTTAACTGAAGCTGACGACCCGCAGATGGACTCTAAAACACTCTTCAGCGCAGGTCAACTCCTAAATGGCTGCAGTGCAGCGCAGATCCGCTCGTAACGGATGATTGCATCAGCGGCAAGCGCGGGTTTTCTGGCTCTTTGGCAGAATGGGTGTTTCCTGAGCGGCTCTCGGCACCGTGCAGCGCTGCGGTGGTAATTGTGGTGCGGAGCACTGAGCCAGGAGCCTGCCTTCGGGAGCCAGACCGGCGTGTTTCTGCAGAACCCAGAGCACCCCTTAGGAACAGTCATTCCAAGGCCTTGGTGGGAGGCTGGAGTGGGGGGAAGTCCTTTATTCTGACAGTCTTCCTCCCTCCTCTCCCAAGGGTGTCTTAGCTACAAGTGGAAAGTTCCCTGCAAGTTCCTTTTTTTCCCTCCCTGAATAGTCATCTTCTGCCTTTATTTATGGACCCAACTGGTGACTAAAACTCATTTTCAATGAGTCTGCAGTAAATTTTTAGGCACGCAGTGTCCTTTCAGTAGGGACAAGGTATAGCTGATTACCACATACGCTGAGTTCTGCCAAAAGGGGACTTCTGAAGTCTGAACCCACCTCTAATGTCTGTACTTCTCTTATGTTAGCTTCAGTTTGTTTGTTTTTTTTTAATCATTCCCTCTGAGCGTATCCTTTCTTCCCAATCTTTCTCTGCATCACCTAACTAGGTTTGGCAAGAGAGTTAGCAAGACTGCGGATGGTCTCAACTGTAGACCCAGTGAGGGTCCTGCCCAGTTGCCCAGGCGGGTGCTGGTCTGTTCTCCTGGGTAACTGGTGACAGGACGAGAGGAAACGGCCTCAAGTTGCATCAGGGGAGGTTTAGATTAGATATTAGGAAAAACTGCTTCACTGAGAGAGTGGTCAGGCACTGGAACAGGATGCCCAGGGACGTGGTAGAGTCACCATCCCTGGAAGTGTTCAAGGAACATGTAGACATGGTGCTTGAGGACATGGTCTAGTGGGTATGGGGGTGTTGGGTTGATGATTGGACTGGCTGATCTTACAGGTCTTTTCCAACCTTAGTCATTCTGTATGTGCTCAGTGGAAACCAAACAGAGCAAACAACTTTGAGCTTGTGCTGTGGGTCTTCCTTCTGTGGGGATGTGGGGTTGTTTCTCCAACTCCTCTCTGACCTTTCACAAGAACTCAGGTTTTGGTACGTGGTGTGTTGGAGCCCTAAGGTCTGCCTGTGGTCCCTGTTACAGGGAAGCAGCTGGTGTGACGCTGGGGAGCAACTGGTGCAGCTGGACGAGGCTGGAAACAAAGCAAGCTGTTAAATTTTGCCCATTCAGCATATTCAAACTTTAGGTAGCCCTTGCTTTTCCTGCAAAATGGTATATTAACTTGGTCATTGGGGTGCCTTAATGAACAGCTACGACAAGCCTGTGTGAATTTATGTGAAATTAGAGAACTGGCATATCAGATGAGAGATCAGGACAACTTATTATTAGATTGACATTGAAATAGGTTAGGAAGGTGGTAGGTAAGTTTTGCAGCAGAAGGAAAATAAACTAACTTGGCACAGCCTGTGCTGTGGGTTATTGCATGCAGTTAAAACCAAGGCATTAGACACTGACAGCTTTAGTGGTAAAGGACGTAGGTAAGTAACCTGAAAGGGGAAGGCGATGGAGGGCAAAGGTTGCAGTGTGTGTGAATCATAGAATGGTTTGGGTTGGAAGGGACCTTAAAGATCATCCAGTTCCAACCCCCCTGCTGTGGGCAGGGACACCTTCCACTAGACCAGGTTGCTCCAAGCCTCATCCAGCCTAGCCTTGGACACTTCCAGGGATGGGGCATCCACAGCTTCTCTGGGCAACCTGTTCCAGTGCTCCCCACCCTCTGCAGGAAGCATTTCTTCCCGATACCTAATTAAACCTCCCCACTTGCAATTTAAACCCATTACCCTTGTCCTGTCACTACAGACCCTTGTAAAAAGTCCCCCCTCCAGCTTCCTTGTAGCCCCTTCAGGCACTGGAAGGTGCTATAAGGTCTCCCTGGAGCCTTCCCTTCTCCAGCCTGAACCCCCCAACTCTCCCAGCCTGTCCCCATGGCAGAGGGGCTCCAGCCCTCAGAGCCTCTCCATGGACTCCTCTGGACTCGCTCCAACTGATCTATATCCTTCTGATGTTGTGGGTTCCACAGCTGGATGCAGCACTCAGGTTGGGTCTCACAAGAGCAGAGAATGAAAGGGCTTTGGTTGTTTCTCTTAACCCGTTTGGCCTAGTTGAGTTAGGCCATGGCTCGCTAGTGCAGCCAGCGTGGAACTGCTCTGTCATGGTGTGCCTGTGGGTTAATCTTTATCCATGCTCTTGAAAGAGAAATGGGAATAGCTAACACTGGAAATCACCTGGCTTATTCGGAAATGTACTTCTGGGAAAGTAGGTTTCACGTGCACCAGGGAAAGGACTTTCACATCCCAGGCTTTCAGGGAAGCGGTGGGGTTGCCAGTGGGTGGGGGGTTTCTACAGTCACTGGGAGTTCAAGCATATGGAGATTTGTTCCTCTCAAGCCCTGCCTCTGCTACATGTTATAGCTCTAATTTGTCATTTTTAACGCATCTGAGCTGGCAGTAGGAGCAGTGAAAACTTTTGTGTGTGTAGCTCGGGGATTTTTAAAGATGAAGTCAGTGAGCTGCTGGCATTGAGGAATGGGAGTGTAACAGGGCCAGACCTTTCATGAGGGCCTGGAAGGCTGCTGGGGTGGGCGGTGGGTGGACTGAAAGATGAGGATAGTAGTTCACAGGTGGGCACTAGCTATGGGACACCCTGAGGACCGGCGTGCGTGTTGCTGCTTGTGTTTTTACCTGCCGGGTGCCCGGGTGGCTCTGCCGAGCACGAGGCTGCTGGGGGCAGAGGGAGGATGCTGCGCTGAGGGTGAAGCTCGTGCGGCTTCACCGGGAGTCGATAAGTCTCGCTGCTGTTGTCGGTCTTGTTTGGTTGATTTTCACTCAATGCAATGCCTAACTTTCTCTTTCTCCTTGCCTTCTGCAGGCTGCCCTCGGGAGAGGCAGTGGGAGGCAGTGGAGCTGGCCTCGGCACCGGGAGAGGCTGGACTTCCCGTCTCTCTGTGCTGAATGGCTGCGATGGCGCCCGCTCTCACTGACGCAGCAGCTGAAGCTCACCACATCCGATTCAAGCTGGCTCCCCCGTCCTCCACCTTGTCTCCTGGCAGTGCCGAGAGCAACGGCAACGCCAGCAACATCCTCCTGGCTGCCAACGGCACCAAAAGGAAAGCCATTGCTCCGGAGGATCCCAGTTTAGATTTCCGAAACAACTCTACGAAGGAAGAGCTGGGCAAGCTGCAGCCGCTAGTGGCCTCTTATCTCTGCTCGGATGTAACATCTGTTTCTTCAAAGGAGCCTCTGAAGCTGCAAGGAGTCTTCAACAAGCAGACAGTCCTTAAATCTCACTCTCTCTTATCTCAGTCCTTCTTGAAAACAAGTGATCTGTTGGGGAGGCAACCAGTGTTGGAATTCACGTTGGAGAATCTAAAAACAATGAGTGCTAATAGCCAGCCACCTCTCCCACAAGCGCCTGTGAATGGCCTGGCCAAGAAATTGGCCAAAAGTACCAATTCAGACCATGAAAACTCTAGTTCTTTGAATGGTGGGAAGTGTGCTCCTCCTGCTGTTGACTATAATGCAGAAGGTTCCGAACTGGGGGACTTGAAGACCGGGTTGACCAATTGCACTCTTCCACACAGAAGCCTTGGCGCAGAGCACACGACTCCGTTTAGCAATAATAGCACTGCAAACAAATCTTCCCTTAATTCCACGGAGCAACAGCGGGTGCTCGAGGGTGGTGGTGGAGAGACTAGGTTGCCCGGTGTTGCTGGTCACTCTGACTTCGGGAGCAGTAAGTTGGAGGAGCAGAAACCTTCCTTGTTGGCCGGTCACCACAGCGCTCTTGACTCCGAGATGCGGACGAGGGCATTGCTGCGACGGCAGGCTGACATTGAGAACCGTGCCCGCAGGCTGCAGAAACGCTTGCAGGTGGTGCAGGCGAAGCAGGTGGAGAGACACATCCAGCAGCAGTTGGGTGGCTTCTTGGAGAAAACTCTGAGCAAGCTTCCAACTTTGGACCCCCTGAGGCATCGGAGCCAGCTGATGTTGACCAGAAAAGCAGAAGCAGCCTTGCGGAAAGCTGCCAGTGAGACAGTGACTTCGGAAAGCCTAAGCAGCTTCTTGAAGAGCGATTCAATATCAGAAGAACTGGAGAGATTCACGGCCAGTGGTATGGCCAACTTGAGATCCAGCGAACAAGCGTTTGACTCGGATGTCACTGACAGCAGCTCGGGAGGAGAGTCTGACGTTGAAGAGGAGGAACTGACCAAAGCAGACCCAGAACAACCCCACGTACCGCTGTAAGTAGCAGTTTGCTTACCTCTGGTGAAGGGGAGAGCGAGGTGACAGATGGAAAACCTGGATTTTGTAGGAACGCTTTTCTCTTTCGGTGGGCTCAGATCAGGGAGCTATCATGAGTGTGGTGTGATTTGCAGCACACTCCCTAGTTCAGGCAGTACATGCAGCACTGAAGGTAAAATTCTACCTGCATACAGTAGTTGTTGGTGAGCTTGTGGAGCAGCAAGTCCTGGAAATGTGGAGCGGTGCAGGGATGCTGCAGTTACAAACCTGAAACGCTGTAAACGGTTCTCTCCATGATGTATTGGACCTGTTCCCTGAATGGAAATGTTTGTCTCTTTGCAATGGGATCTTTCTCGTAAACCACGTAGGTAAAGTGAGGCTGGTCTGGAGCTCTGTGGCTGACAGTGTTCTGGTGACTGGGGATTTACGGGTTTGTTACATGAACTGCCTGGAGAAAAACCTGTGAAAGGATTTGTGGAAGTGTGAAATGAGTGTTCTTAAATCTGGGAAATTATTGTTGGGAATCTTCTTGTCTGTGAGTTGCATTAAATGATGACAGTGGCTTTGTGTTGTTAACTGGATGCTGTTTGCGTAAGTGGTGGGTGTCAGTTTGTGTGTGGAGGAGGACGATGCTTCCCAAGGGAAAAGGTCTTGAGACAGGTCAAGGAAGAAGGGAGAACTTTCTTCAAAACCCAGGGAGTGCCTATCATGGTATTTCGCACAAATCTCTTAAAAGGCCGTATTGTGTGTCTAGCCTGTGTAAAATCTTGCTTGCAGCAGTAGATGAGCTCTTCCACCCTGCTCGACCTGTTGAACTTCAACCTCAGGCTGTGAAGGATAGCTACAGTCGACAAAAAGCTCCCTGCAGCAGTCACAGGGGTCCTGGGCGGAATGCGACAGCTGGAAGTAGTCACCCGGCCTTCTGCCTACCTGCGCGATTCTGGGTTTGTCCAGGTCTCTGTGGAGAAATAACTGACGGTGTTTTGATACCTGGTGTCCACAGTGACGCTAGCGGCTGG
>NW_010231715.1:31341-35477 GCF_000690775.1 Eurypyga helias | reverse complement strand
TGGTGGAGTCTCCTTCTCTAGAGACCTTTCAAAACCTTCTCACGATAACTTGGATGAAACCTGCTTTGTTCTGCAGATCAAGCTTACTGAAAAGAACATTATTAGTTCATTATTTATTACCAGAGTACAAATTTATTATAGCAGTACCTGTATTAAATCTATAAAGCTGTCTCTTCTGTTATGAATGTGATTTTTTTTTTTTTTTTAAGGCAGCTAAGAATGGAGCAACGGGTGTTGAGCTGGATCTTGAATTTACTGCAGATGGTGTTCCCATTCTAATGCACGATGAAACAGTAGAAAGAACAACTGATGGGTCTGGAAGACTGTGTGACTTGACTTTTGATGAAATTAGGAGACTTAATCCATCCGCAAAACACAAGCGAGGGTAAGTGAGCTACTGCTATTCTGAAAGTACTGTTTCAACTGTGAAAACAAAAATCTTCATAAAATTATTGATTTGATCTACCACTGATGAAAATTTTTGTAAATTTAGAACTTGGAGTCCCATATGTTACTTCTCATTTGATTTTAGAAGCGTATAAGACTGTATCTCCTTACCCGTCCCTGCAATAGGACCAGTGAAGCAGAGTCAAGGTAATTGGCCTTCGAGGACAAAATCCACAGGCATCTAATGTGAAACTGGTTAATCTTTGCATAAGCTTCTCCTAAATTGACTGCAGGACCCTAAAGATACTGGGAGTTTCATATGTCAAAAATGGCTTGAGTAATTACTTCTAAAATTAATTTTATTCACATATATTTATTGACTGATTGTGTCTTGGAGGTTCTAAATGTCAGGATTATACTGTTGAGAAGGAACCAGACAGATTTCCTGGGTAGTCTTGGGTAGGAGCTGTGACCCCAGTGGCTGCTTAGGTCCTTTCCAGTGGTATGCAGGGGGAAATATTTTTATATTTTAATAAATTTTTGATAACAATGCAACTTCTTCATAAGAGAATCTGTTTTAGAGGAAGAACTGTTAGTGTGTTCCTTGTATTTCTGAGTTACTGCATTAGGGCTATTTCCAGGCCCTTGTAAATGTACCACCCATGAGTCTCTGGTGGAATTGTCATCTTCCCTGTCTTGTTACTGGAAAAGTGGTCACTGGAGCCAGTCGGGGAGAACTTCCACGTCGGCAGTTGCTGCTGATCTGCTGTCATTCTCGGGATGTCATGGTTTAACCCCAGCTGGCAACTGAGCACCACACAGCCGCTCGCTAGCTTCCTCCTCGTGGGATGGGGGAGAGAATTGGTAAAGTGAGAAAACTTATGGGTTGAGATAAAGACAGTTTAATAATTGAAATAAAATAATAGTAATTAAAAAAACCTGTAATTAAAGGGAAAATAACAAGAAGAGAGAGAAATAAACCCCAAGAAAGACAAGTGATACAAATGAAAGAAACCACTTCCTCACCACCAACCGACGGATGCCCAGCCAGTTCCTGGCCCCCTGGCCAGCTTTCCCCCCATCACACTATATGGTATGGAGCGTCTGTTTGGCCATTTGGGGTCAGCTGTCCTGGCTGTGTCCCCTCCCAGATTCTTGTGCCCCCACAACCTTCTCCGCAGGAGAAACTGAAGAGTCCTTGACTTAGTGTAAGCGCTACTTAGCAACAACTAAAACATCAGTGTGTTAGCAACACTGTTGTCATACTAAATCCAAACCACAGCGCTATACCAGCTACTAGGAAGAAAACTAACTATCCCAGCTGAAACCTGGACACAGAAATAACTTATTGATGTGTGAAGGAAGCTGCTGCTTCTACATCCTAAGGTTTTCTTGCTTATTCCGTCAGAATCTGTGTTTCTGGCTCAGGGCTAGGGAGCACAGTCCAAGCAGGGTGAAGTGGGTGTGTAGGTGGTCAGCAGTTGGGACTGAATGCTTGTTTGTGGGAATTGAGGAAGAAGGTGAAGAACTGAGGTTAGTGTTCTGGTGTGGGACACGGGGTCAGTGAGATTAGGATTAGACCTTGAATTTGGGAGGATTTAATTGTCTAGTGGAATTCTGGGGAAGAGGAGGTGTGCACATACCCTTCTGCATGTACAGCTTTTTACTGGGTGTAAAGCAGTAAGAACCAGTGCTGCCTGTGCTAGTGGTACTTGATCCTAGCTCTGATACTACTTTATCAGCACACTATGTTCAGGAATCCCCAGGAAACAGCTCTGTGTAGTTGGGGATGTGTATGTGCACTTGCGTATCTTGACTGCATTCCAGTGAGGAGCTCTCTGTTTCTACAGGAGCAAATTCCAGGGTGAAAAGGTACCAACTCTGAGAGAAGCTGTTGTGGAGTCTATGCATCACAATCTTATTATCTACTTTGATGTCAAAGGCCATGCAAATCAGGTACCACTTACTGTACTAAGGCACCTTCCTTCAGCCTTCCTTTGGCTTTCTAACCAGCTTTTTTCTTGGTCTACAGTCCCTTCTCTAATGTGAGTGAGACTGGGTCTGCTATTTGTGTTCTCCAACGTTGGGCTGCAAAGCAAAGACAGCATGTTCCTTCATCCCATGCCATTGTCCTGGGAAGCTGCAACTTAAAAAATTAGCGCTTGACTCGCGAGTGTCGAGTTCAGCCTGGCACCACCATGAAACAAAGGAAAGTGAATTTGCTGCCTGTGCTGAGGGGGAATGCTGGTATCTCATCTTCATCCTCTAACTAGGGATCCCGCTTGTCTATAATTTGCATTACTGAAGGGAGATATAGGTGATCAATAATGAACATTTTATGCAAATTAGAATAATTCTTTTCTTTAGTATAGCAAAATATGGAAATACATTGATTTTCCCTTTGAACTAAACCCTAGGCAGTACTTCAGAACTTTATCCACAGTACATTTAAGGGTGTCTCAAACACAGAGAATGCTACTCACGAAGATGCTTCGAGGGCTGGAGCACCTCTGCTATGGGGACAGGCTGAGAGAGTTGGGGGTGTTCAGCCTGGAGAAGAGAAGGCTCCGGGGAGACGTTATAGCACCTTCCAGTGCCTGAAAGGGGCTACAAGGAAGTTGGGGGGGACTTTTTACAAGGGCCTGTAGTGACAGGACAAGGGGTAACGGGTTTAAATTGAAAGTGGGGAGGGTTAGATTAGATATCAGGAAGAAGTTCTTCCCGGAGAGCGTGGGGAGGCACTGGGACAGGTTGCCCAGAGAAGCTGTGGATGGCCCCTCCCTGGAAGTGTCCAGAGTGAGGCTGGATGAGGCTTGGAGCAACCTGGTCTAGTGGAAGGTGTCCCTGCTCATGGCAGGGGGTTGGAACTGAATGGTCTTTAAGGTCTCTTCCAACCCAAACCATTCTGTGATTCTACTCACTGCTGTAAACAGAATCAAGAAAAGGACTTCTATTGCCAACAAAAACTGTGTTAATGTTACTGCGTTAATGGTGTAAACACGATGCTGTTTTTCTTCTCCCCTCTTTCCGTTTCAATCTTGTTACACGAAACAGGAAAGTATTTTTTTAAAGGGGATTATTTTAAAATATCTTTGAAGTGCAAAGTAAATATAAGTGTATGTGCAAATATAACGTGTGTATCTCTAATTGGCAGGCAGTTGATGCCCTAAAACAACTCTACCTGGAATTTCCGCGTTTGTATAACAACAGCGTAGTCTGTTCTTTCATGCCAGATGTTGTTTATAAGGTGATGTTTCCTAAAAGTTTGTTTTGGATTGTGTTAGTTCTGTCTGGGAATTTCAGTAAGATATACAACTCCCAGTTCCAGATTACTTTGGGTTAAAGGGTTGTTATAATTACCAGGATTTTAAACACAGATGAAGCATAAATCCTGTCTCCTGTGTACTCTTACTGGATCACTCTGGGCATTAGATACACGTATTCTCTCTACAGCCATTCCCTCCATTCTGAATGTTCCTTAGAAAAAAGCTCTTACAGTTGGCATATGGCCAAGTATCTATGTCCAAGGTACCAGTTAAATGAATCTCATATTTTGATGTAAATGTAGACTATTCTTAAAACTATTTCCTAATTCTTGTTGTCAAGTCCACTTACTATGTGGTTTATTCCCTTGCATGACTGTTCTGCAGGTTTTTTTTTAACATAGAGCAGTTGCTTATTCAGTATGTTCTAAGGAAAAAACAGTAAAATATAAACAGCTGTCTAAAAGAGTTACAAAAGTTGGCGGG
>NW_010231715.1:0-31310 GCF_000690775.1 Eurypyga helias | reverse complement strand
GGGGGGGGTTGGGAGGTGGGAGAAGGATTCTGGTGGAGCTGCAAATGCAAGCTAGCACTTTGTATTTAACCTCTCCCAATTTGTATTTAACACAGCTTGGCTTTTCTGTGAATTAGTCTTTTCTCCTTGACCTTCCAGATGAGACAAGCTGACAGAAATGTTGTAACTGCACTAACACACAGGCCCTGGCAGCTGAGCCATCTGGGAGATGGGACACCCCGTTTCAGCTCCTCCTGGAAACATTATTTGTATATGATAATGGATGTCATTCTGGATTGGAGCCTACACAGTTTCTTGTGGCGATTGTGTGGGGTTTCAGCTTTCCTCATACAGAAAAATTTTGTTTCTCAGTAAGTGTTAAAGCTTCTTAATATTTTAGAAGGCAGTATCCTTCTGTTAGTATATAAAGGTGGATTTAACCCAGTGTATGTTCATCAATGTGTTCCATTTAGTGTTGTGTAAGGTTGTATAGATAGTTTCTTTACTGCATGCTATCTTATTATTTTAAGCCTCTATCTTTTCAGTCTGTATTTTTATCTTATGTTAGATTCTAAGTTTAATCTCAAAGGGGGAGAAAGCTGTTGACAGTAATAAAACACAAAAATATGACACTGGAAAGGATGACATGCTATTGCTCTTGATGTGATACTGATGTAAGACTAAAACTCTGTAGCCTCAGTACTGTCTGCCTCAAGTACAGTAGTGTCAGCCTTCCTCTTACAGTGTCTTCATTCCTTCCAGAGAGTATGTGAGGCACTGGTCTTCAAAAGGAATTCACGTGGTTGCCTGGACAGTGAACACATTTGCAGAAAAAAGCTACTATGAAACAGTCCTTGGATCCAGCTACATCACCGACAGCTTGGTGGAAGACTGTGATCCGCATTACTAGCATGCTCTGTAGCCACTCACCAACCGGAATAAGCTGCCTCACGTGGGCAGGTCCGGATTCACCATCGAGCAGGCATCCAGCAGCATAGTTGGCACCGCTAACTGGAGTTCTGGGAAAAGGAAGAGCAGTGGTGTACTTCCGCTGCATAGTCAGATCTTCAGTGCAGAAACCCCTCTGCTGCAACACTGGACAAAGCCAGGACATCTCCCCTTCCCCCAGCACCCCACAGGTACAGCCATTGGCAGTCTGAGGAGATCGCACTGTAACGTAAAGGAGCGGATCTGAGCTAGCTGGGCCATACCCTGAAAGTGCAGGTGGCTTTATCATTCTCAGGCTATTCCTTTGCTTTCTTTAAATCGTGGTTATGAAGCTGTGTCAGTGATTTCTGGTGGCAGATTGTAAAATCACACCTTGATTTTAGTAAATTAAGCAGTCAGTTCTACAACTGTATCATAATTTGAGGTTTACTTATGGCATCTTAAAAACATCTACATTACTGTTCCCAAAACAGAACCTGGAAGTAATGGTGCCAGAATAGGGGGTGAGTGTTACTTCCCTCCTACTGCAGGGAAAGATGGCTGTGCTGTGTCTTGACAAGCCACCTTTCCACATTCAGTGTGAAGACTGTGAGAATTAATGAATAAAACTTGAGTATCTTCTTATCTTTCAGGCTTTAAAGACTTCTTTCAAAAAGAACCAAGGGCGGATAGATTCTATCTTGTAATGATACAGCACATGAATGTGTTTATTTTTAAAAGGTGGCTGAGTCTGGCGTGCTGGGTAGAATAAAGAGCTGAAATGCCTTTTTACTTTGCTAATTGTCTGCACGATGGAAGGGCGCTCACAAGGATGTGTGAGAAACTGTAATCCAGATCTAACCTGAAATCAAGAGGCTGCAGTTACAATAAGAAGTGTCTGATAGCACAAGGCTATGGTTATTCCTTATCAGTGTGCACCAGCAGATTGATGTAAAATATCAAAATCAGTGCAAGCTGCTTGCTAGTTTTCCTAACGAGTAAAACCCCGAGGTGTGTCTCATCACAGCTACCCTCAGTGGGCCGTGACCAGCTTTGGCTCTGCTCCAGAAGCAGCTGCTAGTTAGAGAAGACAGTCAATAATTAGCAAGAGCACAAAACTCCTGTGGAGCCAACCCTACCATAAATTAACCAGCTCTTCTTAATGGCTAATACCTGGAATTACTAAACTTGATAATTTCATTTCAGAAGAAGGTGATGCTAATTTCAACAGCCATGAGGAACTGGAACAGGTAACTGACTGGTTTCCAGCTGCAGGTTCCTCAGACGTCAGCTCACAAGGCACCTCCCACTGCACACGTCTGCATTGCGTATGTTTGACTGGAACGTGTGAGGTAGTTCCTGGTGCTGCTGACTTCCCTGTTTCGGGTGACACTGCGCTGCACATGGGGTGATCACTTTAGGATGCACTAGGGCAAAGCTGCACTTCGCCCGGTGGAAGAGCAGCTTGCACGGGCTGGTGGTGTGGTTTGGAACGTTGCTTTGGATACCAACATTCTTGATTGTATGCTTTGCTGTTGGAATTAATGCTCACGCACAGATCCAACTGAGATCTTAAAAAAACTTCTCTAAGAGGCAAAAGCTAAACAAATAAAAAACCCCTCAGTCATGGGTGGAAAGAACTACACAAACTCCTGACTGAGCATGAATCTGCTGCTACCTTCAGCAAGGGGCAGTGGGGTTTTTGCTTGTATCTTGAGCTATATATAAGCAAGAAGACACATAGGAGTAAGGAGGTGGTTTTTCCCATCAGGATGATGACAGCCTCCTGAATTCGTGTCACTCAGCCACCCTGCACTGCAGAACCAACAATCTCAGCCTCCTGGTGCACAGCCTAGCATGTGTACGTTACACCCTTAACCCGTTCCTGTCCCTCTATTTCCCCAGTGCTGCATCCTTCGCCTTCCCTGCCATGTTCTACAGGTGCTCCCAGAGCAGCCATCATGTTTTCATTTGATTCCCCACTTCACTTTTGGTTTACATCAGATAAAAGCAGTTTGAAAAATATAACTGGCATAAAAGCATTTTTAGACCAAAGCTTTTATTTACAGTTAGGCACAAGGTTTCTTATATTCAGTCGACCACAAGGGACCAGCTCTGGAGAGATCCTTACTGTATCGAGGTAATGGCCAGTCTTGGGGAAGGCAGAACATCACTACTTCAGAAACAAACCAAACACAGGATATTCCCCATAATAATGATAAACGGTAATCAGGATGCATTTTGCAATCTGTTCTTCTGTTTTTTCTTCCATTTGAGTGTGAAAAAATGTTTGAAGGGCTTTTTCAGTCACTAGTGCAAATGAACATTGCTTTCTGCAGAACATCAGTCAGTGACTTAACATTTCTTATCGATTCTGCAAGCTCATGGTCGAAAGTCATCGTCGGCATCTTCATCTTCCCGCTGAGCCGCTTCTCGAGCACGCAGAGCGAGCGCCACTGCCTCGGACACGCCTGGCCTGCTGCTAGCCTGGGCTGGCGCTGAAGCTGTTTTTCACAAGGAAGTACGTTAACTCTGCTGGTGTCAGGACAATAACCGCCCCCGTTAAAAACCCCTGTGCTACTGAAGTGCCTCATTTGTCAAGCATTGGGAACAAAGTCACCTTTGTAAACCAGGAAGAGCTGAAGCTACCATGCAAGTTTCCATTGCCTTTTTTCTTTATTCTGGCCATACAGTGTCCCAGGGACTGTACATCATTAATAACCGCAGCTGAGAGTCACATCAAGGTGTGAAGTATCTCTCTCGTGCTGTAAGAGTCTTGCCTGTGGCTGCTCCCATAAGACAGCATGGCTCACTTCTCCACAGAACTTAAACTCTGGTGTGCAGAAGCCTGTGCTCAATCTTCAGAAGTCACCTACAGCATCGCAACAAGCTACTGCTAAGCACGTCCTAGGGAGAATGTTTACCCCAGAAACTGGGTCTTTGTTTTCTCTTGAGACATGACGCTCAGATTCCGTGTCTCCTACTTCAAGCTGCTATGCACCGTGCCTGTACTGTAGCAAACACCTGTACTAGCCGAGCTCCTACGAGCTGCTTGCTCTGTGTTCGGCACTTGTTGCTTACCTGGTGGAAAGCCAGTCCCCGCCAAGATTCCAGCAGAATAGGGATACTGAAAACAAAATCCACAAGCAGATTTAGGCCGATGTTTCCCTCATGTGCCTGTTATCTTGTATTTAAAAAGATACCAGTATCCTGTCTCGAAACCATACTCCCCAGATCTTAAACAGTTCTGTGAGTATGGGCACTCCAACCGCTGCTCTGGTTGTATTTCTGTGCCTGTTGCAGGCAGTCTTTCGTTCTATACAGACAGGATGTCCTCTTGTCTCAATGCCCTTGGCCTGTGTCACACCTCAGGTTCTATATGGGGAAATCTCGCGGAGACTTCCTTCTCTGATTGTCTCACCTCATCGTAGGATGCATTTTGCTCCCTGTCAAATGCCCTTCCTGGGTAGTCGGGCACTGGTGGGGCAGGTTGCCTGGACAGGTGGTATGAAGAGCTTCTCTGAAAGACAGTACATTTGGCATTAGCAGTATCATGTTCTGGCTTCCAGTCACAGTCCGCACTACTCCCACCCAAGGCTACTGCCCTCATTTTAGGGAGGTGGCTTGTCTACTAGAACCACAGTGACATTATTCTGGCATCTTCTTTGAAACCTGACCTTAACAATCAAAGAATACGCACGTTTTGTGGGCTATCAAACCCGCCCCTCTCGAGTCCCAGTTGTGACCCTGGACACGGCCACGGGGTTGTCTAGTGTTTGAAAATCCCCAGCACACAGACAGCGCCCACTCGCTTTAAATACCGACTGTAGAGAAGGGAGCTAATCAATATTATCACATCAGCAATGGCAAATCATACAGGGGGATTTGGTTTGGGGTTTTTTGAGGCATGGAGGGGGACCTAACAAACCCTTTTTCTTCACCGTTACGTAAGTCAAAGATTTTTTTTCTCAACCCAAATAAAGCCACTGCACAGCCAAATCCGTGCACATTCTAACACTCATTTGATGGCTCCGCAAGCAGGACTGGCTTGAAAAAGAATCATAGAATGGTTTGGGTTGGAAGAGACCTTAAAGACCATCCAGTTCCAACCCCCCTGCCATGGGCAGGGACACCTTCCACTAGGCCAGGTTGCTCCAAGCCTCATCCAGCCTGGCCTTGGACACGCCCAGGGATGGGGCATCCACAGCTTCTCTGGGCAACCTGTCCCAGTGCCTCCCCACCCTCTCCGGAAAGAACTTCTTCCTGATATCTAATCTAAATCTCCCCACTTTCCATTTAAACCCGTAATAAATTCAAGTTTAATAAGTTAGAGTTCTTTCAATGCTGTTACGGGATTTAAAATGGGGTTAGGTGAAAGCACTCCTGTACCTCAGCTGAAAAGATTGTGGGGAGGGGAGGGCACAACCCCTAAGGAAACCTAGGGTCAGGGGAGGAAGGCAGCCTCAGTCTAGGCAAGGTTCAAGTGTGGCTGAACCCTTCAGAGACCCACACTGCACTCCCAGATTAGGAACGTTTTCTTGGAGTTCCTTCATCATAAATAATGTCTAGTGAGGGTAAAGACTTTTCTGTATCCTTCCTAGGCTAAATGCCAGTCTGGAGCAAACGGTTTGGGAAATTCCACGGAATCCTTTTGCTGCCTGGTGTTCACTAGTTATCAATCAACGTAGGTGAAGTTTTAAATACAGACACATCCCAACATGACAGCCTAGTTGGAAGGCTAGAGAAAATCCTCTATCCATCATTTTCCCATGAAATCCTACCAAGCACGTAATGGAAACAGCAGGGCCTGAACTATCAAACTGACCTGCTGGTCTTCTCCTCTCCGCACGGATGGGCTTTGGTTTGCCCTTTGCAGTGCCTGTAGCTTTCGAAGTGCAAACATTTTATCTTTTCCTTCCTATGGTCAAGACACATTTGATCGTTAGCGGGAATGGACTAACCATTCTTGACAGGCTCAAGGGCTATGAGTAACCATTGACCAGAATAATCATTACAATTCTGTTTTATTCTGAAATAATCTGTCTACAGAAGGAGCTACAGCAGCACAGCTTGAAGCTAAAATTATTTTGCAACAACTTAACTTGTGAGTTAAGTTTCCCTGCAGTTCAGATGGGGGAGGGCTCCCACCATCCCTTGAACTGCTGTAGGAAAAGCAGATTACAGCTCCACAATAGCAGGATGACACCATCAACAGGAAGCCAAATTTTTAAAAAGATAAAGCTGAAATTCAAACTTACATTAACAATTTGCTGATGTAAGAGCTTGGCCAGGGTCCTTCTTCCTCTTATTATTTGCCAGTAAAGATAAGTAATAATTCTAAACAAACAAAAGAGGAAGTCCAACGTATGAGTGCTCATACCTATGAATGTTTATCTCCTCCTAGCCACTGCCTAAACAGAAAGTTATCTCATTTATGTTATCCACTAAAAGATATATAAACACACACGTAAAAAATGCATGTATACAATTACACAAGGAATGACAAACACATGAAGTTACTCAAGACACTCCTGAAAAAGACCAAGAGATTTATGGATGAGAGGCACAACTGAAGTCAAGTCAACCGTACAAGGTGCGTTTCAGGCAACAAATAGGAACCTAATGCTCTAATCCAACTTTGTGTCATTTGCTTAGACACATGCCTGGACCTTAAATCACAACACGGAATGCTCACCACTTCCAGGCCGATCCTGCTCCCACTAGACTGAGTGGGAACTCATTTTATGAGTAGAGGTTTGGGCTCTGCAGTGTGCATGGTCGGTGCTAGAAACATCAAGCAGCACAGCTACACCATCAGACCCTACCCATGGGCACACAGTTTAACACACAGGGCTGGAGCACCTCTCCTATGACAAAAGGCTGCAAGAATTGGGCTTGTTCAGCCTGGAGAAGAGGAGGCTCCGAGGAGACCTCATTGCAGCTTTCCAGTATCTGAAGGGGCTACAAGGGTATTGGGAGAGGACTTTTTACAAGAGCCTGTAGTGATAGCACAAGGGGCAATGGGTACAAATTGAAATCAGGGACAGGTTTAGATTAGATATCAGGAAGAAATTCTTCACAGAGAGGGTGGGGAGGCACTGGAACAGGTTGCCCAGAGATGTTGTGGATGCCCCATCCCTGGATGTCTTCAAGGCCAGACTGGATGTGGCTTTGAGCAACCTGGTCTAGTGGAAGGTGTCCCTGCCCATGGCAGGGGGGTTGGAACTAGATGATCTTTAAGGTCCCTTCCAACCTAAACCATTCTGTGATTCTATGAATATGCACGGTTCTGCCAAACTAATTTACTTCGGCCGAGGGGACAGGATGTGGATTCAGCAGAGATGAGCTGGGAGCAGACTGCACCTGCTCATTAGCATTTCCCCACGCGGTGCGCTCACCTTAGGCGCCGCTCATGCGCCACCCCACACTACTGCTGCCATAGTGCAGCTATGCTTTCCATGGCAGCGTCTCCTCTAACAACTCCACTGATGAGACACGGTCAGAAAAGACAAAGCAACCATCTCCCAGACTTCTGGGGCTTAGGTCACTCAGCAATTTGTCCTGCCAGCTGTAAGCAGCACGTTCCCTTTTGTGGATGTACCTACAGCTAAGCGTGCCAGTGGCAAGAAGGTCAGGAGCCCAGGCAGCAGTAAGCTGGAAATGGTCAGTTACAAGCAGTGTACCCTGGAGTTTGCATATAGCTGGTTTGTAAAGAGCTTTGGCATCCTAACATAAAATGAATAGGTTTTGTATCTTCTTTGTGTACTTCAAATGCACGGATTTCTAATATATTAACCATTTCTGATGCTTTAAAATGCACTTTGCATCTTTAAAATTAAGAATAGCTATGTCATAGCCATTTTTTTCCACTTCAGGTCCTTCTCCAGTGCTTTTCATTGGCAGGTACTTACAGGGCAATAACGGAGAGGATGAAGAAGAAAAGTTCACTTGTAATTAAGCTATGGTAGATCCACACTACCCATTTTGAGGCAGTGTAATTTTCCAGTACTTTTATCCACTCAGAAACTGCAGCATACATAGAAGACAAACTTCTGAAAGGACCACATTCTTCTGAAGGTTTTAACCTGAAACAGTGAGAAAACAGGTACTTAAAGCTTCAAATATTAACCAGTGATTTAGTTAATACTGTGATTTTGTCCAGCAAGATGCTCACTAGTTTGGTACAGCCCTCTGCTCTCTTTGGAACCTCAGGGAACTTCCATGACCTAGGCTTGATTTTTAAATTGGATCACTCTCCAGATGTAGCATGCCCACCCCCGGCTCCCCGCAGCATATGGGCGCCAAGCCCTGCGAACACAACCTTGCCCTCAGCGTAACAAGTCAACCACTGTAGCGCGAGTTATAGCAAACTGAAAATCGGAATTGGGTTTTCAAAGTTCCACAACAGGAACTCAAGGGAAGCACCATTTCACCTTGCCTTCGAGGACACAAGTCACTCCGGATTTTCAGTAACAACAGGCCGTGGTGAACTAAGGCAGCCCCTAGTAAGAATTAACATTTTCAGTTAGGACGAAAGAGGAAAATGTTGCTTGCTTTGAAGCTGAACTACTCCAGAAAGTCTGAAATTCCTACTTGCCATCTTGAAATGTTTGCTCCGAAATATTTCATCCCACCTGGTTTTCTGTGTATCCACCTGTCTTACCAAACACTGAAATAATGTGTCTGAGAATGCCAAGGAAAAAGGGATATCCATGCTGCCCTCATTACTGTCACCAGAGTAACACGCATGCGCACAGAGAAGCTTTAAAATATTGGTAACAACCAAGATGCATTATTGCAGAGGTCAGCACTCCCTGCAAAAAGAGCCTTTGAAGCTCCTAAATAATCCAGAAGTTGATCTCAATTGAGTTTTTCCAGGTGTTTCTCCACTGCAGACCCATTATGGCCAATAACATAAGTCCTGGAACTAGGATTAGGTCACAGAACCATTTGAGGAGGAGGAAAAGCCAAATTTGCTGTTACACTGAAATAAGAACCCGAAACTGCAGAGTAACTGTTTCTCCCCCCACTTTCTTATGGGACAAGTTGCTGTGTTAACCACATTCTTGTCAACTCGCTCAGCATGTCTTGTTTTCAGAATACGGCACATCTCATGAGCATCTGAAAACCTCCATTAGCAGGTAACATGGCTTTTTCTATAGAAAAATGCAGATTGCTCTGCCTGGTATCAGGTCGCACAGCACAACACAGTCGACTCAAACGCCAGTGATCTCCCATACCTCCAGACGGTGACTCCAATGACAGACAGGACTCCAAGGAAGCAAGGGAAGAAGAGCAGGAACATGAAGGATGTTGTCATTTGAGCAGTTCTCCAGACTTTGCGAGGGGGTTGGCAGTTCATCATCAGGCTGACCTTTAAAGAGGCGAAGGTACACTGACTCTTGGGATGGTGTTACCTGCCACGTCACCTCAGCTTAAGTCAATCCCAGTGAAACGGCTGGTGGGAATTGCTGGAATAGCTTTTATCAAAAGTTTCCAAGAACTCCTTTTTATGAATTTGGTAGATGTACTGTAGTTTTAGAGAAATTCAAGAATACAGTCTTTAAATACTAAGAGGCAAAATGAGGTTCCGGAGGGTTCTTCAGGACTCTGTCGGCTAGAGTTTGCTTTTGTCGCACATGCAAACCCACAGTTCAGGAAAGTCTGAATCAATCTGTAGCTACGGCTTTGTTCTTCCACATTCATCACTACAGACTGTTAAATGCAACAGACAATCTAACATCTAGTCCTACTACTGTGCGAAAGAATTCTGAAGAGACATTTCCACCATGATCTCTAGCTGAACTGCCCTGCTAGGTAACTCCAGAGGTGGGAGGGTTTGCTGGGGAGTACGCGGGAAGCCAAACTCACAGCCACAGGCTGAGTGTCTACGCTGACAGACGCACTTGTTCACCCTATATTCCCCAGCCTTTAATCTTACTACTTTATTCTCTCCCCTCTCTAACTGTGCTCTTAACCCCTCCTATAACCATTCCACTTTCACAGGTTTGTAATTCAAGGATGTGCATCTAAATTCTGTGCCTTTAAAGCAGACTCCACCACCACCCCCAAAACCCAATCGAGGAAACTGCTCCCCTAAATGCAAAACCCCACAGAAAACCACAGTACTTTAACGCAGTAAATGCTGCCCAGATTAAATGGTGTAATTCTGTGATTATTACATGTAAAGCTTGTTACCTTTTTCACATAAAATACTATGGAAAACGACACCATCTGGATACCAGGCAGCAGAGGTGAGAAGAGGATACCAATCCTACAAGGAAAGATTTATAAGAGGAAAGTTACACCTTCACTATTCAGCGCACAGCTCTCGGTGCACTGAAAGCAGGAAACATCACGCTAACTTCTTACACCGTCAGCGCTTGGTTGCTGGGGAATGCAATTGCATTGGCACTGAACCTGTAACAGTCAGCCGACCTTCCAAAGCATGCAACCCCGAACACGCATACCTACGTACATGTGCCAGGCTGGATGAGGCTTGGAGCAACCTGGCCTAGTGGAAGGTGTCCCTGCCCATGGCAGGGGGTTGGAACTGGATGGTCTTTAAGGTCCCTTCCAACCCGAACCATTCTGTGATTCTGTGATCTGCAAAACTCTCTTGTAGCCCCAGTTATGGGGTACACAATGAGTACGAGTAACATACTCATTCTTAGTGTTTCCCAGGGTTTAATACTGGGACTATCTCAGCAGGAGCACGATTCCCGTGGGGAAGCAGAACTCTAGGATGTTCCTTTTATGGGTTCCTCCCAGGCCGGGTGGCCGCAGGGTGAACTACTGACTGAAGTTACTGTCACTGCCCGCGTGCTCACAAGAAGAGCTGGCAAGTCACAGCCCTCAGACAGGCACTTAATATGTCATCTCTCTCAGGCATTTAGCCTGTTCTTTCCCCCGTGATGGGAAGCACACAGAAATGACAGAATTGCAACGTTCCATGGTATTTCTAAGTGCAAATGACGTTTTGGCCATAAATGTAACACTTACCAGGTCAAAGTCTGTGCATAGATCAAATCTAAGACATTTCGTCCAATATCAAATTCTGGCAACCCCAGGCTCACACAGACTGTAGTTCCAATAATTCTGGGAGAAAAAAGCCAAAACACAGCACAGTAGCATTTGCTAAATGATAACACCTGAAGACAAGCATCTGTGACGGAGTAACCACGTCATGCAAAGCAGCCCCAGCTTGCTGATGGGACAGCACATCAGAAATGAAACACAATTTGGCAAAAGCAGGTTCCCACAACACACACACAGGGTTGAAGTAAGACCTAGGATATTTTTCATGCAACTCAAAAAAAAGGAAAAATAAGGATTTGTAACTCAAAAAAAAGGAAAAATAAGGATTTGTAACTAGATTCAGAAAGTATGTTTATGCTTAAACAGTTGAAATGGAAAGTTGCCTCAGAACAAAACTGTAACAGCTTTTTGGGTCCTGAGAATTTTCAGCCTCAATCAAAGTAAATGAATCTTACAGACTGCTACTCTCAACACAGCCTAAAGCATATCCAACCCCAAACTAACTGAGGCTGCAAGTAGCTGAGGCATACACAGGTAAGCAAGTACCCAGAGGATTCCTACTGAGGACCAACAATCCCCTTTTAACACCTCATTTTTCCTGGACTGGGGACATTCAGTTTCTGCCTATTGTAGCAGGAACAATAAAGGTTTCGGTAACTATCCCATCTCACCCGATACTGGTCTTGGCGTCACTTTATCAGCTGCATCATCACTAATGCTACAGGGTTGGGCTTTCAGGGGTTACTCGGAATATAGACAAATAAATACAAGCAATTGCACTTTTAATCTTCCACCGCTGTAAGTCTGGTGCTTTTGCACTGCTTAGGGGACAGCACTCGTCACAGCTGACACTGGTCTTGGCACTGTGACCTGTCTACTGGGAGGTGGTTTCCTATCTGAACAGGAGGAGGATTAAAGTACACTGGCAAGGACTGCGCAAGGAAAGTCTTCAAGGGCTTCTTGGTGTTGTTTCGTGCTAATTTAACACAGATACTGCCCCACCTTGTAAACCAGTCTTGCTTGCATCATGTACTAAGGGCAAACAATGGATCTCCTACAGAAGTACAGCCAGGAGCCCTGCATGCACTGTAGAGCTGGCAACTTAAATACTCTACCTACCACCTTAAGTCACAAATAACATTTGGCAATAGGAAGGTACACAGAGCAGGTGGCAGAAGTAAATGGCTTTTTGCTTACATGCTTAGCTGTGTTCACATTATTCAGTTAAAAATACTTTCTCACTTACCATGCTGCAGAATCCTACACTTCAGAATAGTGTAGAATTCATAGTTTAATATGAATATATTAAATATTTAATATGGATATATTTTATGTAATAAATTCATATTGCTTAGCAAGGCTGACTAAAACAAAATTTTAAACTTGCGTGCACTCTACAGAATGACAGAACTAAGAGGGAAACAAATACAGGGGGACATACAAAGCCAGCAGTGTGGCCGTGCATCTGCAGAAAGTCAAGGTTTTCTGCTTCAGACACTTGGTCATCCCATTCAGGAGATATATGGGAGTACAACGTGGCTTCCTCCCTGCTTGTGCTTCTGCCTCCAAAGGAGAAAAGGACACAGTGGGAGGGTAGAACGGTAACCACTCCCCCCTCCTCCTAAGAAGCACCTGCAATAAACACAAGGCATGCACCCAGAGACTGTGCCTGGCAGAGACAACCAAGGAAGCCTCCGTGGTGCCCCAGCCACGCTCCTGTTGGACTGTTCCTTCTCCCGCACTGGGAAGAAGATCACATCTCTGCTGTCTTTGGTTAACGAATAACAACAAGATGAGAAAAGCAGTACTTACCTTCGTAAAAACTCTCCAAAGAACGAGCCAAGCAAACAGAATAGGAAGTTAACTACGACAAGACGGTAGATATCTTGGCCAACCAGAGTTTCCCAACACTGTATAAGAAGAAAAATTTTTTAAAATGCATGTCTAGAAGTCAACAATCATGTGATTCTCTAACATTATTCCCAGGTGCTTGAGTATCTAAAACTTGGGCTACAGATCAAAGATTTGCGAACAGCGAACAATCACAGTTGACCTTTCACTGAACAATGCTGCAAACCAGTTGAGACCCAAGCCGGGCAATTCAGTTTTTCCTACAGTTCATTTCTCTAACAATGCTGATAAAAAAAACACGTTGGGGCGGCAAATTCAGCTTTCCAAGATACAACGTGTACTTCCCTCTGTGAGAGCAAGCTTCATATCAAAGCGGCTCCTAACCTGGCATCGTAAGTCAAAGATTTGCATTTTTGAAACTTTACCTGTGACTCTGATGCAGCCACAATGTTAAGCCAGTAGTAGCACAGTATTCCAACAATTGATATTTTCAGGATGATATTTCTAAAAAGAAAAAGTAACAGTAACTGCACTGGTCAATAAGCTCACTGGGGTAATGGTGGCAGGATGACCGTAGCTTATACTTTATCACCTCCTCTGACAGCAACAGCAGCTCTGCAGAGTGCCAGGACTAAGAGGAGCTCTCCTCGGCGCTCAGGAGCAGCACTGGTGTGTTGTCCTGGCAGAAGGGGAGCAGAGCCTGACAACCTTGGCACAAGCCTCTGTTGAAGAGGCTGCTGGTTGGGTTCGTGGAATTCTCAGAGGAGGAAGGTCTGAGGGGCATCAGGGGTTACATGGTGTTAATCCCAAGCATCTGTATTTAAGACCTCCTCACTCCACTTTCCTTCCTTTCCCTGAGGGGCCAATGGCTGGAAGCCACAAACAGAACCAAGCCCACTGTCACAGTGTGCATCCCTGACAGGGCAACCATACCCCGTCCTCATGCAGAGATGTCACACTCCAGAAGGCTCACAGAAGACAAACAAAACTTGGAAGGAAGAATGCACAGAAGCCTTTGGAGAAGATGAATTTTCCTCCGTAGCTCCCTTCTGCCCCCCACACCACCTAGACACAGCTTGCCATCAAAAAGAGAGTCAGACAACTTCAGGCAAAAAGCACTAAGAGGTGGCAGCAGCAAATACCTGATAATAGTGACATATATCTTGTGTCCAGGAGTCTGAAATCTCTCCAAGTGTCCAAGCCACGAGTAGAAGAATGGGATCAATGTGTTGAGGAGAGATGCCACAACAGGTAGCACCAACATGGAAGCTTGGCCCTCTAGGTCACTTTTATGCCCTTCCACAAACAGCTTAGGTAGGAAAAACAAAAAAAAACCCAAACAACCCCAACTTAGAGCTATAACCAAAATGCTGCCTCAAGTTGTGTCCTCAGGGAAGACGCCTGGTGCCCCTCCCTGTACAGGTTAGAGACTGTCATGTTTCATGGGCCCATGTCCAGCAGCACAGCAACCCTCTCCCCTTCCCTGCATTACCTGGGACCAAGGGTGGGAGCCCCATCTTAAATGCAGCTCCTAGGCAAAGGAGAGGCAGGCTTTGACAAGGCTGCTTCTTGCTGTTTCTTTCAAGGAAAGCTGCACAATCCTAAGGTAGTCATGAGCCCAGGCAAGCAAAGCAGCTGCTGGGCTGAGGGAGGAGATCTGGTCAGAGCCCTCAGGTCTACGCTCTTGCCATAGTCCCCAGCAGTGCGAGCCTTTGCAAACCAGCTTTTTAGGGAGAGCAGAATTTGTGTTTGCATTGGCAGAAACAGCTATGCTTCCCCAAGGTCCCAAGAGCAAACAGACCACTGCTTGCTCTCAGTGCAAGATACCCATGTGGAACAACGCGGCTCTAAAACCAGACTGAAAAATCTGTCCTTACCTTTAGGTTATTAATGGAGAGGAAGTAAACACCAGCACAAGCAGCTAGTGCTGTTCCCAGGGAAGCAACCCAAGAAAAAAGATGAATAACAATATGAACAACTCTCTCCATTATAGAAAAATTTAGAACTTCTCGGCTTACTTCAGTGAGGTCTTCCTGCAAGGAAACAATTCCTAATGAAGAATTCCTTAGTCAAGCAAAACTTGTGTCAAGTAACGACTTGAGAGACTGAATGAAAGATAGTTTCTCTAGAAGATGGGCAGGATAATAGACTGGCACGGACAACTTTGTGTTCCTATCCTAAAGGTCCTTTCTCTTGACACTTGCACCGTATTTCACAGATATTGCAAACCTGCCTTCTGTGTAGAAGGTTCATGCGCAGGAAGGTAAAAAGGACGTACTGTTTGGCAAATATTTAATAGTCACAGGGACTCCTTCAGTAGAACAGAAGCATACAAATATTTACATGTAGCTTAAAGAGAAGAGAAAACCAAATAGCTAAGCCAACATCAGGAGTTCAAACCAAATTAAACTTCACAGTCAGGAAGACTTTGTCTGTTAGGAATGGACTAGCACACTTGAGACCCTCTGCCAGAGACTTCTATGTCTGTACACAAATTTGTATGCGCAAACAAGTCTCTGGCAGAATGACTCATGCATGCTAGTTTTGTACCTTTATTTGTGTGCTGAGATTCTTTTGTTGCAGCTTCACAGCTTTTTCATTAGTTACATTGAAGTCCCAAGTGCAGAGAAGCTTGCTGGCATTTCCAGAGTATGCCTGAGGGTTAATGACATTCCTGCAGAAGGATTTTGCCATGCTGCAATGAAAATTAAATTTGTGAGATGTGTAATGGGGCAATACATCAAGTAGGGCAAGGAGGGAAATTTGTCAATTTTCCCATCCTATCCCAAGGCTACTGGACATATCACAGAATCACAGAATGGTTTGGGCTGGAAGAGACCTTAAAGCCCATCCAGTTCCAACCCCCCTGCCATGGGCAGGGACACCTTGCACTAGACCAGGTTGCTCCAAGCCTCATCCAGCCTGGCCTTGGACACTTCCAGGGATGGGGCATCCACAGTTTCTCTGGGCAACCTGTTCCCAAGCATGTCACATAAGTCAACATGGAAAATAAACTTTAATGTAAGAAAACTCCTATGTTTCATTCTCGTAGGTGTTGTTGACATTCTTTACCTCTGGAAGGCCCCATCAATGCCAGAAGATACTAGGAGTAATGGCTTACAAAAGGGGGATCACAATATTCATTGGTTTGAATGGGATTCTCTTAATTTCCCTTACTATTTTGCAATTATTCTTCATTTGTCTAAGAAGGGCTTGATTTCTGGGGACTGTCTTTTAAGAAGAAATGTCCGCTTAAACTCCACACCTAGAAATACGTACTTACAGAAATATACTCAGGTCATTATTACTGCCAACTCTCCAGGGTGGGGGTTTTTTGGTGTTGTTCTGGGGGTTTTGTGTTTTGGGGTTTTTTTTAAACTCTTCCCTTAATTATAAGTGAAATAAGAAGATATAGTTCTGAAGATAAGAAGATATATTACCTGAACAATAAGATAAGAAAACAGATGACAAAATATATCCCAACGGTGAAAATATAGGCCAGCTGCATGTTGTAAGATGGACCACTCCTTATTTTACTGATTGTAGCATTGGTGTAAAAGCCATAGTAGAGTACTGTTTGTTGAAAATAACCCTGAAAAGATATGGACATGATTCAGAATGCTTGCTATCACCTACATATGGTGGGAAGTACCATTTATTGGGCTTCAGATGATGAACATGGGAGCTGCCCCGTTCCCTACTGTGAAATCACAGATGTGGTTAAGTTTCTAAACATCAGGGCCTTTGTCTTCCTTCTATCAACTAAAATCTTCCATCGTTTGAGAGCTTCTAGAGATACCTAAATAACTTGTCTCCTTCTTAAGATTCATGTGGGATGTTCAGGAGCAATCAACAGCTTGGCAGGACCTGGTCCTTTCTGAAAATTCTTGAAGAGGGAAAGGTGTAATAGCTTATTCCTTAGGAGCAAGGTTCTGTGCTGCCAAATTGTATCAGCTATGGAGGAAGCAGGAAAAAAGCATCTCACATTCAATACTAGAGTTACTACATTACAGCTGAACTCCTGCCATGGTGACAGTACTTTGCAAAGTTAAAAGAGCATTACTACAAAACACAGCACTTTAAAAGCAATTTTAGCAAGAAAAGGCTGACACCTTTCCTCTTTAAAAAGATCTCTTCTCAACGAAGCATTAGTAAGAGCAGTGTTGTTTATTAAACAGAGAATACTTCAACAATAAGACAACAATAAAAGTGACAGGTTTTGGGGTTTTTTTTTTACAAAAAAGACGAAGTAACCTTTTCAGATCAGTTAGTTGATGAATACTAGTAGAGTTAAAGGAATGCAAAGTCTTCATTTAAAAACAGCCTGGGACTTTACTCCCTGAATGTAAAAATCTCCACACAATTAAAAGACCCTCCCATTTGCAGGCCCCCACCGAGTTCAACAAATGGCCACAGAAAGATCTGTGTGCTCCTTTGAAGAATAAATTTTTGAAAATAAGGAAATTCCTCAGAATCACATAGGGAAATCAGCACAGTATTTTCAGAGGAAAATTAGCATGAGACAAATGTGTTGCTGAAGACTATTGTAGCTATCTCTGAAAGGCCTGGTTTCCTCTGTGTCTCTTCCACTGCTTTCTGAAAGTAAGGGAAGTCTTGAAATAGAGAAGTGCATTAGCATGAGTCCCATTCACCTGACTGAGTTAATGTTTGTTGCAGCTTCTTTTTGAAAAATGTACTAAATATTGTTTCTAGTCACATAGAATTCTAACTCCACGTCTTAGTAAGAAATACTTTTTACTTTATCACGGGTTTTTAAGGCAGATCTGCCGCACACAATATTAACACAAACCTGTTGTAACATACTTACAGCTCCAGTGAGCAGCTCCAGACCCATGAATGGCAGGTTATTTGGCTCTGCTGCCATGAACTGAGGGATTGTGATGAAACTGAAGTTTATGATGAATGAGAAGATGTTGAAAGTTAGCAGCCACTTCAAGAAAATAAAGTAAGAAAGAACACTTGTTCCAAAGTTGGCACCGATGATCTTCAGAGCCTTGTGCCATAGCTGCAGTAGGTGAAAGCATTCGGACAAGCGACTTCCAAACCGCTGAAGTGACTGAAGTGCGGAAGAGAAGAGAAAGATGAATCTCAGCAAGCAATCTTAAACAGGACTCAAAGTCACTTAATAAACCCCCACATTTTTTACAGTTCCATTTTGATGATAAGAGCAGTTTTCCCCCACTACACGCACTGTAAGATGATTAACTGGTCTTCCCAAGTGCTACCATAATGCAAGTCACTGTTAATGAACACTGCCGCAATTAGTTGGTTTGTAAGCAGCACAAGGCAGGATACCAGATACTGCTGGAGGCACTGACAACGTTGCAGCTGAAGTGGTTTACACTATCGTGACCGACAGGAGTTTCTGGCACTTACCACTGATGTTCCCTGCAGATGCTGTGTACAGCAGGAGTCTTGAGTACTGTGGTGCCTTGATTTTTTTCCTATTTTTTCAAGAACTTTATTCCTGTAGAAGAGCAGGGCAGGGGGTGACAAGCATTACAGTATGGGTTATAATTAAAACAAGAAGCCAAAGAAGCTGCTGCAAATAGATTGACACGTGCACTTGAACAGAGTTAATAAACCATGGAGATGTCCTGCTGGCTGTTTCTATTAGCTGATACCATGGCTCTTGTCCATGCTATGACAGCATGTCCTAACCCCTCCACTAACTCATTCCGGGAACAAAATTTAAATATATTCTGTGAGGAGGCAGAAGGATGGTGGAGACCATGTGGCCTCTTCTCCATTTTCAATGGCCAACATCCAAGTTTCCTTTGTCAAGACATTGCAAGTCATCATTCATAATCAAATACGAAGGCCTTGACACCCTGTTTTATATTACCATGACAGATTCTGCTCATCCAGAGAAAGGACAATGAATCATGTTTAAATTATTTTCCCTTGCAAGATGTTAACTTCTTAAAAGTGCATTAAAAAGTACTTTCAGTCCTTTAAAAGTGACAAACCAAAGCTGGGCAGATGGCAAACACCCCTAGTTGATAGATAGATGTTGAAAGTATAGTGTTGGTAAAACTAAACAGATAAACTTTTATTTTTACCTGATCTCTCTCTTTTTTTTCATGGTCTCTGGCATCTTCTGGATTGCTTTAATCCTTTCATTGGCAGACACACTTGCAAGATTTCCAACTAATTTTTGCTCTGCATAAAACCCATGAAAAATCCAAATTTTGGGATTATAATACAGTAATTCTTATACAAAATCTGAAACAGATATAACAAAATTCCCCACTTCCACTGCCACCACGGTGTGGCAAGTTCTGAGATATACCAATACTCCCCAGAATATCATCAGCTCTGTCAGTACTCTAATACAGATGTAAATAAGTAGCACAGTAGCTTTTCTTTCTACAATTTAACACATACTCACACTGCACTGTGCTTCACTTATCATGGGACTTTAATGTGCTTGTAGAGTATAAAAGATTAGTCACTAGCGTTAACACAAAAACAAATTGTTCTTACAACCACCAAAAGACTGTACATGCAATTCCGGTGATAAACCAAGGAAACCAACCCCACCATCCTTGTGGAAGATGCTGTTTACTATTGAACCATGTAAACACCTACCTTCTTTGCACTCTGGATCTGTTTCTGGGCTAGAAGAAGTCACAAAGATCTCATCAGGTTGTCTTCTGTCGCGTCTCCGAACGAAGCTATCTAGATAACGCGCACTGTTTAGTAAGCTCAGCTACCCCTGACAAATTGACTTAAGAAATACAAATTTCACTTTCACAGAAGCTAT
Organism: Eurypyga helias; assembly: GCF_000690775.1. Classification (NCBI taxonomy): domain Eukaryota; kingdom Metazoa; phylum Chordata; class Aves; order Eurypygiformes; family Eurypygidae; genus Eurypyga; species Eurypyga helias. Next base: position 11,728 of record NW_010231715.1, on the reverse strand, counting down.
TTAAATGTAGACCCTTCAATTTCACCACCAACATGAAAACTTCTATTCCCCCACTCCCTTCTTTCCTGGTCAGGCTTGATGACCGTATGCAATTTTTCAGATACCCACCGGAAAAGATGTACTGAGCCCTTTCTTCAGCTGTCATGGAAAACGTTGTCACCTAACCCATTCATAAATGCACACGCTGATTATTCAAGACTCTTTTGCTAGAAGACATGTCCTTTCTTTAAAAATCCTTTGACTGACTTCCCAAGGTTTGTTTTAGAACCACACTCAACCACACTACGTAAGTTATCTGTACCAGACTCCCATTCCCCTGGGCCCAAACTGTAACTGTTCAATTGCAACTGTTCTCTCAACCTTCTTTCATTCAATTATTCATAGAATCACAGGATGGTTTGGGTTGGAAGGGACCTGTGTGGAAAGCCCCAAAAAACCCCCCCCCCCCCCCCCCCCCTGCCATGGGCAGGGACACCTTCCAAACACAAGCGACTATATTCCTCAAGCCCACCCCCCTTCCAGCAATGAAGCAGGTGAGTTCAGCCACAGCTTTCCTTGCCTCACCTTCCCAGTAAGCTAATGGCCAGCCTGCACAATGTTACATCCTCCTCCTTTTGAGCTCGACCCTCTAGTGTGGAAGGCTCAGCTTACGGATGCGCCTGTTAGCTAATGCCTGTGTTACAGGCTCCTTCACCATATTTACTATTCAGATCCAATGGGCCCCTCATGCCAACTCCACTTAAAGCCAACTTCCTTTGTAGCTATTAAAAAGGATCAGAAGAAGAAAAACATCTGTGCCCCCTGCAGAGGTGCTTCCTGAACTTTCAGCATTCAGATATTTATCCTCCAGTTGATTGTGTCGGAAACGCACTCTCTCCTTCCTATCAGCTACTAAAAGCCACGCACAATAGTTCATGTTTGGAAATCTCCTATTTCTACGGTCACTCATTGAGTGAGGCATTTCCAGGTACCATGAATACAGGATTTTGCCAAATCAGATCTTAACTTAAAGACCATGTTCTTAAAGATGATTTTTTTTGGTGGGGGGGTGGGGGCAGAAACCAACCCAGCCAAGAATATCTCACTTTGGGGCACAGAGAGACAGTTATTTCAATGCATCCAGATAACAGTTCCTGAAAAGAACTCTGTGCTGGCTGGGGTTAAACCACAACAACCTCAATTGCATTCCAGAAGCAGCAGACAAGAACCAAACTGATTGTAACAGAAAAATTACATGATACAGGTAGAACAGTTCCTACCCAGAACATGAACAGTAAACAACTACGGTAGCCTAAACCAGATCCCAGATGAAACTATTCCAGACTCCCTGTATTTTAATAAATATAAACCTCTAATTACTACTCTAGGCTAGAATTTGCATGGAGACAACACAACATTCACTAAAGACAGTCTCAAAAACGCATCCTATCCTCCCCATATTTTCTCCTACAGTAAGCCTCTGTAAATTTGTTCTACGTCGACACACTTCCTGAGAGTTTGGGTTAAAAGTGGTAGGCATTTGGTTCTTGAGCAATGAAAGATAGAAGATCATCACCTTCAGAAAAATGTTGAAAAATTTGGCGACAACGACGCTGGATAGTATAAGACAATTTATGTTTTATGATTCCTTTTATCAAATGAGGATTTTCATACCTGAGCCAGAAAGCTTTTAAATATTTATTATTTCATGGAGGGCAAGATTAACATTCAATATTCTGATGCACCCCAATCCTCATGTCTTACCTCCTGGTACACTGGAAATTCTGTGGGCATGAGGGTGGCTCAGCAGATAGCAGGTAGAAGGTGAGCTGTATGCTGGTTCCGCCTCAGGCTCAAAGGAAAGATTATCTGTTGAAGGGAATCAGGATTATACAGAAAGCTGTATACCACTATGGATTATTCACACACACAGAACTTCAGCCCTATTGACCAAGTACAGCTCTACTTCAAACACAGCAATATATCCCACTGACAAAACTCCTGTATCTCACTCCAGCGTTCATCCCAGTATTCAACGACTTATGCAGTCCACCCCAGTTGGTACTTACCGACCTGCTAATGCAACAGGCAGTCCATGGATCTGTTAATGTAACATCCGAACTACTTCTAAGGAAAAAAGCAAAGACGACCCACTGCCACCATGTACAAATGAATTGAGCTTTCCAGTGTGCAGGACTCCCTCAGGACAGAGTCAGCCATTGCTTGTTCTGGTGTTTCTGCAAACAGTTCATATGAGAAATTACATACCTGTGGAGTTTCCATATGAACTTCTGCTTAGGACATTAACTCTTGGTAAACCTTCACTGTATTCAGAGCCACGTCTCATGGAGGCCATTGGTATGGCCAGAGTATAATTCTGTCCTCTGTCACTGTGCTCTCGGTTGGAACCATGCAGTGAAGAACCATAAGGGCTTTGAGGAGAGAACAGACTCTTTTGAGAACTCCTCCTGTGTGAGCAACAAAAAGGAAAACCCTGAGTGCCACAAGAAGTCTCAATAGATATGCTTAATAAATTGTTACCCTTTATCATCAAATTTGAGTACATTATACACTAAACACTGAGACCCAGAGGCATTTTGTACTTAGAACTCCAGCATCAACATTCTGAATTAGAAAGACTAAAAACTCTTCTCCACTTGAAGTAAGCTTAGATTCTACCTAAACAGGAATAACTACTTGGAAAACAAGGACAGGTTTAGATTAGATGTCAGGAAGAAATTCTTCACAGAGAGGGTAGTGAGGCACTGGAACAGGTTGCCCAGAGATGTTGTGGATGCCCAATCCCTGGATGTCTTCAAGGCCAGACTGGATGTGGCTTTGAGCAACCTGGTCTAGTGCAAGGTGTCCCTGCCTGTGGCAGGGGGGGTGGAACTAGATGATCTTTAAGGGCCCTTCCAACCCTAACCATTCTATGATTCTATGATTCTATGACATCAAAGGCTATAGCACATTGTGAAAATTACTGGAACTGAAAAACATCCATGACATTATGCCATAAATTCTAAAAGCCATTTAACTGATCAATTCATCTGACATGAAAAGCAAACATGCCGTTTCTCTTGAATGCCACCTTTCTGGTAACAGCTTTAAAAACGTGTGTCTGAGAATACAAGCACAGAGGGATTAAAAGAATTCCACAAATTAAACTCTGGAGAAGAAGTTTCTCCTACACATAAATAGAGGATTTAATCTCTTCTGGCACAGTCACAACAGCAAAATTAAACAAACTCACCTTCTATCAATTTCCAGTGTCTCTGAGAAGTGGTAGTCTGGATTTTCAAAGGCTTCATTGTAATGGTAAGACATGACAAGTCCTTGGTTTGAAGGATGAAATCTTCCTTATTTTCGTCTCTACTGCTTCATCGATGTATTCGTGGGAAGACTGATTACAGATCTAATTACAAAATTAAAAGAAAGGAACTTCATTTTCACATCTTAGAAGGTTTCGCCACCCTGCTAAAAAACAACATGAAACAGTATAAATAGGAAGTGGTTCTAACGTAGTGCGACTTACTGTTGGGAAATTAGGGTCTACCAGAAGTTGCAGGTGAAGTGGGAACTAATACTTCTCCATAGTAAGCTCTCTACAAAACTAAGGAACTGAAGTGCCACATGAAGTCTTCCCCAGCACTGGCAATGAAGCCAGGTTTTAGAAACATGTTGAAGCATTAAGACAAAAATAAGTTGTCTCCCCCTTCCCACAGGAAAAGCCAATACACAAATTTTCTCCAAGTATTTCTCTTCCAAAACCAAAGAGGAGGTGAAGTCTGCCCACTTCCTTACTAGCAGTGGCATTTCTAAGCCTCAGTCGCCAACAAGGGACCCACTGGACCACTGCAATGTACAGAGCTGACATTATTTAGAGACGCAGCCTTAATGAGGGCTCTTCTAATGACTTAATGTCTCAATTCTGTAAATCGGCTTCATTTTAGCTTTATTTCCTCACAGAGTGCTCCATTTTATTCTTAAGAAAACCAGACTTGGTCAGAGCTTAGCAAACGGAAGTCCAGGTAGGTCAGTGAAAAGGGAACCTTGTATTAGAAAACCAGAATCCAAATCAAAGGGCCAGTTCTTGCAATTCATCAAAAGTCATACTCAAAACAATTTTTAGCGTTTGTTCTTAAAGGCACCACACCAAGTTTGATCAGCTGGCAAGCTACTCGACAGCAGGGAAGCTAAAAAAATAGACTACAAAGGACACATCTGGCAAAACCCATCAGATCCTGCTTTTAGTCTCTGCTCCACTCCTAGAAAAGCAGAACTTTACAGTCACAACCAACAACCACAGTCTGCAGTGGTTTTTATTTGTGATTTCTACTGCAGTGAAGGAAGTATCACCTGAAGAAAAGTATCTTCAAAATGGATAATTGTATAATATCTAGTGTCTGAAGTCTTGTCAAAATATTCTCGTTTTGCCAAAAGAAACTCTTCAATTACTACTGAGTCATTTATACACCCAAAGTCCCTGGAAGACAGCCTGAAATCCTGCAGTGTGACATACCGTTGTAAAAGTGCCCAGGTTTTGCACAGGGACTTGCAAAGAGATTTGCATATAAATGCAGGTAGTTGGTTGAATTCCAAGTCCTACATTTTAATCAGAACCCTCTACACTCCCATTACAGCACGACGGAGCATGCTATGAGGCCCATGTCTTCGGCAAACAGCCATTAAAAAAAGGCATTTCGAATACATGGTGCGTCACCCATCCCTCCTGTGAACAGTGACACGGGATTACTGCTATAATCTCCCCTAGCTGAAACTTGGGGTTCTTCAGGCGACAATGTCGCACTGAGAAGGAGAGATTCTCAGGTATTCAGAAAAGTCATTAGCAGAGCCTCCTCCCCAGATCTCCAAAGAAAAGCAAGGAATACCCCAGGCTCTTACATCAAAGTTATAGGAAGTTTAAATCTCCCGAGAGGCTGGTTTTCTTTAACAGGAACCACTTAGTTCTTGACGATCTTTTGAGAACTAGCTTAGAATAGATCTGAAATTTTATACCAGCTCTTCAGGAATTTGTACATTCTGTCTTTACACGACATTAAAAAGCATGGAAACAACTCTCAAACAACGTAATTGTGGTCTTCTGCTGTGCTGGCTTTAGAGAAGACAATTGATTTTCTTTGCAGTAGCTAGTAGGAGGCTGGTTTTGGATCTGTGCTGAGAAGAATACTGATAACACTGATGTTTTTAATTGCTGACAAGCAACGGTTATACCAAGCCAAAGGCTTTTTCAGTCTGTCATACTGCACCTGTGATCCCAGCTTCTTCTGTGCAGGTGCTGGGAGGGGACACAGCCCGGACATTGGATCCAAACTGATCAAGGGGACATTTCACGCCATCAAACATTATTCTCAGTATGTAAGTTAGGGGAGTTGGGCAGGACAGAAAACTGCTGCTCAGGAACTGGCTGAGCATCGGTCGGCCAGTGGTGAGCCGTTGTTCATTTTGTCTTCCCTTTTTCTGTTTTTTCAAATCACATATTATCAGTAGCAGTATTTTTGTTACATATTATTAGAATTACTCTTCGTATAATTCTTTTTTTCACTTTCCAGTATTAAACTGATCTTATCTCAACCCACAAGTTCTCTTACCTTTCTCATCTGATTCTCTCTCCCATCCCACTGGGGGAGAGCGGGGAGGTGAGCGAGCAACTCTGTGGCACTTGGGTGCTTACTGGGGTAAACCACATCATCTGCAGAGTTGCTTAGAAAACTAAATTTCCCCCTACTAGTGTTTTACATTTCAAACTGTAATGAAAAGCTAAAGAGGAAAAGATTACTATCTCAGGGGAAGGAAATTCTCAGACAATTCCTTTTGAAGAGAGTACAAAATTAAATTTTTTAAAGTTTTTTAACTGGTTTCCCAGGAACCCAACTCATTTAGACTCAGCCATCCAGAAAGCTGGGAAGCCTGCCAGCAAGGCAGCTGGAAAGCTGAACATTCATCTAAACAACTTGCCTGGTCTTCATTGAAACCGTACAGAGAATGGATATTTTGATGGAAACGTATGGGTTGTGCAGAATCAGCATTACCCAGAAGCAAGCTGGTAGGAGGCATCAACCAGCTCTATCAACCAACTTGCTAAAGCGCAACCAAACTGGAAGAAACAAATCAGCCTGACTAAAAAATACATCCCTCACTTCTTTCTCTTACTCATTTTAAAGACCGCTAGACATATCCATAAAGGCTTGCAAAGACAAATAAGCCCAAGACAGACCATCTATAGGTCCCACCATTATCCACTTTATTTCCTTTGGAGTCTTAAGATGCACTTTATGCCAGGATTTCTATGAAAATCCACACGGGCATTTGCAGTCCAACACTGAACCCAGCATCTGAAGCCACTCTCTTTTCTCTCCACTCCCAAAGTTCTAAGGATTTAAAATAAACCTCCCTTGTACGCTGAGGCAAATTCAAATCTTTGGATTTTGTCCCAGAAAAAAAAACAGATATTTTCCTCTTGTTACCTGACAGCATTAGATCCCAAACCTTGAGGCACTGGGAGTGAGCAAGTACGTGAACATGGATAACTCCTGTGTTTTCCTGACTGACTCTGTAGTCACTCAAAGATGACTATGCTACCTGGTACATAAATGCTGTAGGGTGGGATGGAGCTGTGTATGAGCATACATGCTCAGGGTGGCACACCAATCCACCCTCTTCCTCCATCCCAAGCCCAAAGATCATGAGAAATGCTTATCATCAAATCAGATGCCTACACTGTAGGTTTGGTTTGGGGTTTGGCAGTTTATAACTTACTGTTCGTAGGAAAGAACCTGAAGCAGGCAATGCTCAAGCTAAATCACCTCCTTCTTCTTTTTGACCTATGATGGGGTGCAGTAAACCATAACTCCAGGAAAAGCTATGACATTTAGACTTACCTTTCCCTTTAAGAAGTTATTTTCTGGCAGGAGAGGGAGGGAAAAAAAAGCTAGAGAACAGAGGTCATTTGTGAAAGAAAGAGGAAAAGCAGGAGCTTGACAAATCTTCTCTTTGCACAGCGGTGTCCATTTGTTGTACGACATTTTGTATTCTCCTCTAGAGAACTGAAGGGTTTCATAATCAACAATATACACGTAAGTCACAGGATAGGTGGAGAGTGTGTGCTTTCCGCTTAAATCATTGAACACACACTGTAATGATATAGAACAGGGAAGTCCAAGCAGCACATACTCATGCTGCTGGATCATTTCCCAGAAGAATAACTTTCACGTCACAGACCAACAGCCTTGACAAAATATTCCAGATTAGTTTAATCCATTCCTGTACAGGTAATTCTCTGCTGTAGACACTAATCCTTCAGAACATAAATCAAAGAAACGTGAATGGCTAGCAAGCATAGCTAGCACTGTGTCCTGCTATCATGTTTCAGGAAAGCCACTTAGACCTTCAAGTCCTTTACCCTTAATCCCTCAGTAAAAAGGATTACAAAAAATAAATTCTACTTACAGAAATCTTGGAGAGGAACAGAAACAGTAAGTTCCAGAACTGCATCATAGTTGAGTTAACAGTATTGGATGAAGGCAATAGAAATCATAGAAGAACTGACTCAGAAGGTTGAATGTGCTATATTTCCATAAAGATCATCTAGTTTGGTAGGGTACAACTGGACAGGGCTTCATCATTACCTAAGTTACTTTTATTCATGAATCCCTTTTCTTACATGTTCCACACAGCTTCATACTGAAAAATATCAGGGTGATTTCTGGAAGCCAAAAGTGAGTTTGAGAGACAGACCAGAGTTAAAACTACCTTACATGCTGCATCACCAAATAGGTTCCAGTATTGACCACTACTCTTCCACTATCTTCCAACACTGCTGCAACAAACTAGGAAAACCTCTCCAAAAACCTGAAGAGCCCATGAACTGACTCTACACAAACACTACACTCAAGAAAACCTGATCTTTGACATATTAGCAATGCAACAAGTGTGAATCCTACACGGAAGTGAAGGTCACTTACCTTGTATGCATATTGCCCCACTCCACACGCTGCACTGACAAACGTCACCTCTTACCGCCCTTCCACTCTGCTCGTATTGCTATCAGCAGCGTCAGTTACAGGAAACAACATCAACTTTGCTGTTTTAGACCTCCAGTCCATTCCAGCAATGTCACTTGTGCCCCTGCTACAAAGACCTTCCCAGTGAAAGATGACATGTGGTAGTGCTAAAGACCCATCTGCCTACTGCTGTATAGGCAAGGACAGACAACCAAGTTGGGAAGGGAAAGGAGAGTGACAGCATCCTGATTACAGCTGCAGTGCTGCTGACCCTCCCAACAGCTTGTTGGATTCCAAGCTCACAAAGGAAAGCATTTCCTACTCCTGCAGTGCAATGCCTCCTACCAGAATTCAGATTCCATCCTCCTTGTCTCCCCAGCCCCTTCTTGGTGAGAGAGAGATACAGAAGGTAGCCAGGCAGGCTGGCAGAAGCAGGCAGAATAGCGACATGGGAACATCCTACTGACAGCCTCTCTCTGCCCTCGGCTGGCTGCTCCCTCTGCCTCCAGCTGCTGCTTCAGCATCCTGAGCTCTGCCCCTTATCTGCTCTTTATCCATTTTTTTTTCACCTACTCACTTACTTGTTTCGTCCCTTCCATTTAACATTCCTCTTGTAAGTTCCTCTTCATCCCCCCACCTCTCCCTCCAATACAGTAAGACTGCACTATTTTCATCTTACTCATTTTGTTTGCAAGTTAAATCCCTCCATGTCTGCTTAGGTAAGGCTTTTGGAGAAGGACTGCCAACTAAGAACCCTACTTGTTCACCTGAGTTTAGACACCTTTCTTATAAACCTGCTCCTAAAACACTCAAAAAGTTGTTACAGCCTATAATTAAATTTTAGTACCCAGTAAAGTGTTGTAAAGATGCGGCACACACTTCGGTTTTTGCTGAATGGCAGTGAATGGGAAGTTCAGATACTTCAGTAATTCTGTGAAATTCACAGTACTCTCCATAACCTGCCACTCAAATCCCTCCTTCTCCACCCAAAAGGCCCCACGGGATCACAATTCTTATGGACTGAAGTACATATTACAGTGATTCTGCATTATCCAACCCTTTCCCCAAAGGCTCCTTTGAGAAGAAGCCTCTTCGTCTGCTGCTTTGTTGCTTTTATTTTCTTAATTCTGACCAGGAGTTGTAAACTTAATCCACTGGAAAACTAAGAGCACTGGCTAAAAACCAATCAAGAATATAGAACTACTAAAAATAGAAACAGGGAAGTGAAGAGTAAGAACGGTATACCTGGCAGAGAGAGGAATGCTTCACAGTTTCTTGTTAACAGAACTCTGGTATTTAACACCTGAAAGACATTACCTAACTCATAGTCTGACCATTATGGGACAAGAAAATGTAAGGCAAGAATCACTTCCTACCAGTGCAAGGCAGTCTTGTGACGAAATTTCCAAACTCCAGACCATCACATTCTTTGCATATAGCAGGACTAAATTTTGCTTTGCAAAACAAGTTTTTTCAGTCTGTCTGTTAACCAACATTACTGACTACTTGTATTTGAAGGGAATGTCTGGTTACAAAAAAACAAAAAAAAAAGGAAGCAGCTTTTGAGTACCTGTTTGGAATTAGCTTTCTGCTTTCAGTGGAAAGGCAGCTTCTTACACCAGGTCTATTAGAGGCATGAGATCCTGTTTACTGGAACAGTTCTAATGTTTTGCCTTAAAAGAAAGCTTTGTTTGCTCTGTACTTGCAATGGAAACCTATCCAGTTGAAATGCAACCTTCAAACTACACTTTAATGAACAGTATCAGTTACAGGAGTCATTTACACATTCAATTGGAAAAGCTTATGAAAACTACACATATGGTAATTTTAAATAATACACAGGATTTTAAAAGATACACGATGTTGTTGAACTAAAAAAAAGGGCATTGTTCTGTTTGTAATTTCTAGCTGAACTTCCTGTTAGGATATTGTCATCTCATTACTATTTGCACAAGCAGCATTTAAGATGACCCTGAGGGAAAACAAAAGCTATTCACAATGTTCTGGCAAATCAACTAAGAAGCTAGAAAATGGCTGAGGAGAACCAGTCAGAAGAGAACTGATTTTGTCACAGGTTTCCCCTAACTCTTTAATATTCTTAAATGTAGTTTTCAAGTTGTTGGGCAAACAATTGCACATAAATTAAATACTTCTTTTTCCAGACAAAATGCTGCTACATTAAAATGCAGTGTAATTGTTAGTATGTCAGGGTTCTATTCTGCAGTAAACATATAAAATCTATGAACTGTGGCAGTCACAAGTAAAGGCTTTTCCACAAAACCACGACAGGGGACACCAAAGTAGAGTGCCAGTTCCTGTTAGTGAGCCCATCCAGCCATACTACACCACCTCACCATTTTCATGGTAAGAATAAAGGTCCAGCAAGCTTACTCGGCAGAGGAAGAAATAAAACAAACTGAAATCAATTGCTTTGGGTGGAGTACTGATGTAACAGCCTGGAACGAGGGTCACTACATCACTTAGTGCCAGCAGCCTGCTGCTGTCCTCACCCTCTGCCAGGGCTGTGTCGCGTGGGCAGGGACTGACACGGCACCCACAGTTTGCATTTAGATACGTATTTAATCCTCTGCATAGAAACATTTCAAACTTTGTAGGTGACGGCATAAAGGAAAGAAAGAAAAAAAAAAGATGAGTCTGAAGAAAAATAGAGTAGTGTCTAAATGCGTGTTTTGAGGGAGCGACAGAATGAAGTGTGGCCAGCAGGTCGAGGGAGGGGATTCTCCCCCTCGACTCTGCTCTTGTGAGACCCCACCTGGAGTGCTGCGTTCAGCGCTGGAGCCCCCAACATCAGAAGGATATCGACTGGTTGGAGTGAGTCCAGAGGAGGCCACGAAGATGCTCCAAGGGCTGGAGCCCCTCTGCTATAGGATCAAGCTGAGAGAGTTGGGCTCGTTCAGCCTGGAGAAGTCTCCGGGGAGACCTTATAGCACCTTCCAGTACCTGAAGGGGCTACAAGGAAGGTGTGGGGGGACTTTTTACAAGGGCCTGTAGTGCCAGGACAAGGGGTAACGGGTTTAAACTGAATGTGGGGAGGTTTAGATTAGATATCAGGAAGAAGTTCTTCCCAGAGAGGGTGGGGAGGCACTGGGACAGGTTGCCCAGAGAAGCTGTGGATGCCCCATCCCTGGGCGTGTCCAAGGCCAGGCTGGATGGGGCTTGGAGCAACCTGGTCTAGTGCAAGGTGTCCCTGCCCATGGCAAGGGGGTAGGAACTGGATGATCTTTAAGGTCCCTTCCAACCCAAATCATTCTACGATTCTATGAACATAAGCACTTACACCTGAGATTTTCCCCTCCAAATACAAAAGTACTTCTGGCTCCCCGTTATCTGTCCTAACATCTGAAACTTCCAACTTGCACTTTGGAAGATGCAGTGCCACATCCATTCACAAGCTAGCAGTGTCCAACACGCAGCCTACACCAAAGCAGCAGCAGATACCATGCTGCAAGCTGGTGGCCCCAGCAAGGCCGGAGCAATGCCTCACAGGCTGCATACATCTCGGAAGGATGTGGCTGTTCTTCCCCCATGGGACCAACCCTTCCAGCTAAAGAGAGCTGAGGCTCGTATGTGACTAACGGGGCAATAAGCTGCGAGGTGCCATGCGGCAGGGCTGATCCCGAGGTCTGGGCACGGCTCCCAGGGGCTCTTCACCTCCCGGGAAGCAGGAGCCGAGTACACCCTTGAGCACGCACACAGTCCAGCCC
>NW_010231714.1:0-7077 GCF_000690775.1 Eurypyga helias | reverse complement strand
CGCCCAGCAGCACGCTGTGAAGTTGACACCAGCGGAGCTGGGACAGCTGGACGCCAGGATGGACGTGGTGGCTGCAGCTTCCTGCCGGGAAGCCAGGACATGAGGGATTCCCACAGGATCCCAGCCAAAGTTCAGCTTGGGTGCTGCGTTCTCCCATTCAAATGCCCGGGGTCTCGTCCAGTTCCTCTTGCTGAGGCAGGATGGAAGTTACCCCAACCATCTCTAGCACGTCTGTTAACTGGGACATGCTGTGGCTTCCACCACTTAATACTGATGGAAAAACAGAGCAGGAACTGCCTGGTCCCCTCTGCACCTCCTCTCCTTTCCCCAGGGCTGGCTTGCTGCCCACCCTATTTTCATCCCAGATGATTTCTAGGACTCATGGAGGCCAGAGGGATTTTATATGCATTTAAACAACCACCTCGCATCCTTCCTCTCCATCTGTCCTTCCCTTTTCCTCAGCTCCTTTGGATTTTCCCAATCTCCTCCCCATTCAGCTGGTTTTCCCATCAGTAGCCCAGACTTCCCCCATGCTCTTATTTATGACAGCAAGACGCTCATGATTGCAGGCAGCCCTTGCCCTGTAAAACTTTGGCTGTCCCAAGGATCTTCTCCCTGGGCTCTCCCCATCCAAGGGGTGGGATCTGAAGGAAGAACCTGTCAGCTTTCTGAACAAGATTTGTCTGAGCAAATACAAGTATTAAAGCTCCCGTTGGGTTTCCTTCTCCACACAGAAGCAGAGGGGCGTACAGACTCACGCCGATGCTGAAACGCGTTAGATAAGCGGGTTACTAATGTCAAGTGCCTATCGGAGCCATCGCTTCGCCTCTGTTTTTTCCTCCCCGCGAGAGATCCCAATGTTTAAGGAAGGAGACGAACAATGGGGGATACCCCGTCCCACCCACAGGAACCCACGTGTCAGCGGAAGGGAGGGAGACACGCAGAGAGAACGCAGCATGGCGCTGGCATTTCAGGGCGCCCTTTTTAGCTACAGCAGGAAGGTCAGAGCCAGAACAGACGACACCAACACAATGAGCTGCCAAAGCTAAATATAAACCCGGCGAGGGCATGGATACAGGAGTTTGTTTTTACAGTGAGGCGACGGACGATCACCACTGTGCCATGTCCCTGCCCAAAATAATTCACAGCTGTATCCTACCGACAGTCTCTGTATTTTATCAGAGAGGCAGAGCCCATGCTTACCCCCATCTGCCAGGCTACGCCGGTGGAAATGATTAACTGGAAACGGGACATTCTCAAACTTTTCCATTTCTATTATGCCTGTCTAGGAAAATCTATTATGTTCCTCTCCCGTGATGGCACCACCTCACTAGGGAGCCACTTATCTAGCTTCCTCACACACACACGTTACCCTTAACGTCACGTTAACCGCTACAAACATCGTGGCTCTCAAGCCCATGGCCCTTTCCCAATCTGCCACTTAGCAAAAACTACTTTTCCTTAAGCCCAGGACACGTGTCGAGGTTTCTCCACTTTGCTCATAGATATCAAGATTTGGCTGACAAAGTTTTGCCTGCTTACCCAGAAAAAAATAAAACAGGGTGACATTTACCCTGCATAGCTATCACAGTAGGATTCTCAGAACTGCAGGGACTGGATGGCCCTTTCCCAATCTGCCACTTAGCAAAAACTACTTTTCCTTAAGCCCAGGACACGTGTCGAGGTTTCTCCACTTTGCTCATAGATATCAAGATTTGGCTGACAAAGTTTTGCCTGCTTACCCAGAAAAAAATAAAACAGGGTGACATTTACCCTGCATAGCTATCACAGTAGGATTCTCAGAACTGCAGGGATTTGGAGAGGAAGGGGAATTCTTGGGGAAGCAAAAACCCGAGGTGTTAAAAGGAAAAGAGAATGTGCAAGAACAAAATTATGAAGTTAGAGAGAAAATATGCTTCAGGCCCGGTGAATGGAAGGGGAAGTGCCCCAGCTAGAATTCAGGATGCTATTTTTAAGTACAGTGGTAGGAAAAGAGAAAACCACGGTGCCGTGCCAGTAACCCATTTGTTATTTGGTGCCCAGGGAGACACTCAAATGATCTGCATGGCTGGTATTTAACCTGATATTCCTTGCTAGGCCTATGTTAGAGCAGAGAAACCATTTCCTTACTCTCGAGCATGTATTTCTTGGCAATAGGCAGAGAGAGCAGCCGGATGTGACCAAGGAGGGAGCCCCAAGCATGGGCTCTGGAGAGCGGAGCTTCAGGCGGCAGTGGGCTGTAGGGCTGGATCACGAAGTAAACAGTCAGCAAGACCAATCCCAGCGTGAGCAGGCCCTGCGAGAGAAAACAGGCACATAATTCATCAGTGAGCTGGTGTGTTCAGAACAGGACGCACCTTCCAGCCGGCATCAACGGGCTGTGTCTGCGTGCTGCAAGTTGAACACTCGGAATTCTTGCCGTGGCTCCTTGTTCCACTGCAATGCTGTTTACGTACGCAGAGTTGTCACTCAGCTTTACTGTTAGGGCTGTTCATGGATGAAATTAAGCAGCCTTCAAACCCAAAATACACAACTCTGTTCTGTCTTAGCACTGCAACTAATCCAGTGCCAGAGCAACAAGGCTCATCTGCAGATACTTCTGATTCCTGCCACCTAATCAAATAAAAGTCTGCACTTCTGCCATCCCTCTCACACGAGGTTTTCAAGGCTTTCTGCAAACATCCGTCAGGCCTCGAAACACGTTGGCTGAGTTGGCACCAGCTCCCTCTTCCGTACCAGAAGCCCAAATAAGCCTTAAAGAACTGACATGACGCACTTCGTCCCCCGGCCAAAGTCAAAGTGAATCAACGGCAAAAACAAGAACAGAAGCTGAAAGTTCAAATTTCCAGTTTCCTGTTCTCCTGCCTCCTTTTCCAGCTTTTTACAGGACACGAGGAAGATGGCTACATGGTTTTTTTTTCTAAATAGAAACCACTGTGATGATTTTGTAAAGACAACACCAAAATATTACTGAATATTATGCCAGTGGGAACTATTTCATCCTTGTAGCAAACATTTCTAACCTACCCAACAGCAGCATCCTTTCACCCACTTTGCAGAACTTTTTACAGCGTGTTTTAGTCAAGGGTCTCAGAACATTTTTCTAGCATCAAGTACCACAGAAACAGGTTAATTTTACAGACTAGGAGAATAAAGATGGGTAGAAGCTTGTGACAGGGTTAGAAACAGAACCTGGATCTCTTCATTATTCAACCCTGAACTTGAAGAATCTCCTTCCTTCCTCATATTTCCACTGAGGGTGATGACACCGGGAACCTTTGCCTGAAGAATCGATCCAAAAGCCTCATTTGTTAATAATTTAAGGAGAGGAAGGTGTTGACACGTTAAACTTTCAACGCACATGAGCAATTTCAAACCTCAGTCAGCTGTCTTCTGTTTTCACACCAGCTCATGTGAGTAGGGAAGCAAGCTACACTTGACCGCTTTTGAAATAAAGAACTCCGAAAAATTCATCAAGAAAATGCAACAGGGAATAAAAGGCTCAGGTGGAAGAGGAGACCTTCTGACCCTCAGACAGGCTGTGCATGCACAAAAGACATCTTACCTTGTAGAGAGCCACTAAGACAGGGTAGCGTGGAGGTCCCCTTTGGGGTTCATTCCTTTCCAAGAGCTGCTTGATGAATTTCTCAATGGCTTTTTCTGACATGCCACACTGGTGGCCAGTCTGCCTCACCAGATCAATCGTCTCCGAGAGCTTGTCATAAATGCTGAGCTCGTTGGCTGAAAGCTCCATGGCCTCCAATGAAAAATCCCTGCGGAGAGGTTCAGTCCGTTAACAGCAAACACAAACACCAGTATGTGCAGAGAGATCACCGGAGCATCACAAAGCCTAGGCGAGAAAGACGGCTTCTTGCAGCCAAAGGCACAACATTCAGCTGCAATCCTAATATCCTCCGCCGGTTCAGTATCTCCCGGGGACTGAAAGAAGCCGTGAAATTCCCTGACAAGAGAAGAACCAGCTGAGATTCGCAGCTTATGTAAATGAACAAAGCTTCCCAGAAATCAATGAAACTCCATGTATTCATCTATTCTGAATGAATCCGTCCCGTAAAGCGATTGCTCACCAAGGACAAGAGCCAGCAACACAAAGCTGATCATCACACACAGGAGCCACGCTAAGCTCTCCTGCGCTACTACTTTCAGTTGCTTATGCTGTTGTAGATTTGTTTTCATTAAATCCCTCCGTCAGTGATAAGAACGGGACAGAGAAATAAGCTCTATGTGTGGGGCAAAGTTCAACAGTTTACAATTTGTTTAAATTTTCGCAACCTGACGTCCAGGCCAACCAATTATTGGGTAACAGTAAGGTGACAGCAGCATGCTCTGCAGGCAACAAACGCTCCCGAATTCCCGACAGTTTGCCCGCGGGTCATTCCTACGTAGAAATGCCACGCAACCAAACACCCCAGCAAGAACTGCACTGTGAACGCCAGACAAAGTGGCATCTGACAGCAAATTACTTCCCGCCCGGGACGTTTCAAGGAGGATGCTTGTAAGCACACACCTCTGAGTGACCAATGCCAAAAAAAGAAACCTCTACCGCTCCCCCTGCCTGCCACAAAGACAGAGCCTCTCCGTACCGAGAGCAGCGGATGGGCTGAGGAAAAGGATGCTGAGAAACTGCTGGACAAACTAAGAGCCACCAACGTGAGAATCCCATTGTTAGAGACATTTAGCCACGGAAAAACACCGCTGGGGAAAGGGAGCATCTGCGAGGTCTTGTTGGCTTCTTGTTCCCAAGCTGGGAAAACTCTAAGATGGATCAAAGCGCACAACCAAAACTCTTTCTGGCGAGACGCTGCCCTGAAAGCGCAGACCGCGGGCCACCGCGTGAAACCGCAACGGAGCGCAACCAACGCCCCCAGCTCACAGCTGAACACGGCGATCGGGCCCCTCTCCCCCCTTTTTGCTCCAAGGGCCACCCGAGACCAGCTCCTGAACCCCGTGTGCTGCTTCACCCACGCCACCAGCCCGCTCCGCCGAGCCCGTCGCTGCGCTGCCAGGACTCTGTTCTGCACGGGTCTTCCCCGCGCACACCCCGGCGCGGCCCACGTTTTGGAAGCACAGAGCCCTACTGCCCGCTCGAGGACAAGCTCACAAGCGCTGCCTAACTCCATGGCTGATTTCTCCCGTGAGAGCAGCCAGAAAGTGTGCATACATGAAGAAATAAGATTCTCTCATTCAGCAACCAAACTGGAAATTGGGTTCTCCTTTAAAGAACTGGCAGACAGCTCTCCCCCTAAACTAAGGGCTTCTACAAGAACTCAGATCTCAAGAAATAGCTTTTAAAATCTTTTTTCTGCAAAGCTAGGGTCTAATTTCAGACAAAAAAATCCACTTTTCAACAGGACTACCAGCTTCAGCAATTGCTCCTTTACCCCCAGCATCAACTCCCTGTTCTGCTCTTGCACATTTGTTCATGGGATCACATGGTGAATTAGATCAGGAAAATTATCTGGCTGAAAAATAACCCCTATTTGTTTGGTCAGCAGCTGTCTGCGCATCCAACGCAGGCAGTTAATGTCAGATGTTATATTAACATCAGTGTCAGATATCTTACCCACAGCCTTAGTAACACCAAAAGAGCAAGATGCCAAATTAAAAACCTAACTCCAATCACGCAATGAGGACACGCTGCACTACATTGCCAGGTTAATTAGCTCCTGGCTCTATTCCACTGCTGTTCCTTGCCTTCCACGCACATATTTGTCCCAGATCCTACCACCTGAGCAGCCCCATGGGCCAGCCAAGCTGCCCCAAAGCAGGTTTGATCAATGATACCTCATTATGAACCGTAAGCTCTCCAAGGCAGAGACCTTTTCTTCTCATCTGTAAAGCACCTGGCACGCACTTGGCTCTATAAAAACAATACACTGCTTTACTAACTCTTTCATTTATGTAATACCCTGATTCATAGAACAAGCAAGAGCCAGCACATCTGCAGGGTATTAAATGCCTCCCCCCCCAGGTTTTATGATTACTCTAGTTGCCTTGACACTGCAACTGGTGCGCTAAATGGTCTGAAAGGTTATCTAAGCTTCCTCTGGCTCCCGTGTACCAAAGCTTTCACCCCTGAAGCTCTCCTGTGCTGAATTCCAGCAGATTCGGCAAGTTTCCTCTGCTTACAGAACATGCCCGGAACCACTTAAAACAATTACCCCTACAGAAATGTTGTCAAACACAGCGATTTCTCTCTTTCCAAACAACAGAAGCATCCTATTGTATGACAAAATGCCAAGATACACCCCAGTTCTCCACCCCTCTGTGTTTGTATTTAACTTCGAGGAAACACCTCTGCAGACAACCCCTGCAAGTCACAGACGCTAAAAACCCAACGCAGCCCCCTCGACAAACTCCACAGTAACCCATGTCCTCAGCTAGAAAGCAAGGCATTACACTCCCACGTTGTTTTGAGAACAGATGAAGCCTTACAAAACAAATAACAATCCGTTAATTCCTTCCCTATCACAATACGACCGAGAAAATAATAACAACAGGCTACTGTACCCGCCTCACCATCACGCACACTGAACGAGCCTCATCCCTCGCGCACAGCAACCCCTCCCAGGCGCGGAACCCATATGTTATCACGGCTATTTATGAACTCCGCCAGACCAGGAGGAATAAACAGCTCTCTCCGCAAGCATCAATCGCGACGGTTCTCGGCCTGATGGTTTTCCACCCCGTTCCTACCCGCAAACCCGATGCGGGGCGGGTGTTTGGGCCCAGGCTTTAGAAAGCTAAATATTTAGAGAGAAACACTGTCAGAGGGGTCTTTAAAAGGCAAAGCTTGCTCGCCTTGCTGGAGAACCTGAAACAGCGGTATAAATAAAAAACACATTCTCATCTGCTTCAACACCGTTTATGCTGCTTCCCTCGGCCCTGCTCGGGGTCAGGTGCCAGCCCTGGGATAAAAACACTCTGGAAAAGGGCCTGCACCCCGCCCAGGCCCACGGCATCGCCCTTATTGATCTCTGAGGCAGAGCAGCTCCAGACAGGATTATTTTGGTTTTAAACCAATAAATTGAACCAGAAAATAAATTGAACCTGCCCCCA
>NW_010231713.1:0-217 GCF_000690775.1 Eurypyga helias | reverse complement strand
TCATCGGTCCCTGAAGGGGGGTGTCCAGGGGATGGGGCCGGGCCGGGCTCGGTGGTGCCCAGCGACGGGGCAGCGGGCACAGACTGGGGCACAGGAACATCCATCTCCACCTGAGGAAGAACTTCACTCTGAGGGCGCTGGAGCACGGAAGAGGCTGCCCAGGGAGGCTGCGGGGTCTCCTCTGGAGATACTCCAAACCCGCCTGGAGGAGGTCCTG
>NW_010231712.1:358-716 GCF_000690775.1 Eurypyga helias | reverse complement strand
TCTGGCTTCATTGTTTCTGGCCAATCCGAATCTGACTTCCTAATGTACAAAACGGATGAGAGGGAAGATGATACTCAATTTGTCCCATTTAATTCGTCAATGCGGCTTGCAATGCTGAACTGTTAGCTAGACACCACTCAAAAGAGTTCACTTGCACAGGCAATACAATTCTTTCCGGGTCCCTTGCTAACAGCTCTGAGCATCTCACTCGGGTCTTAATGATGATTTGTGCCAATAATTCAAATAGGCCAGGAGCAGTTTTTTTGTTACGACAGGACAAAAAAGCCCATTCCAGTACATGAAGTGGGTCTTCCCAACCAGAATTCCATTGTACAATCATTGCAAACGGTATCATGTC
>NW_010231712.1:0-304 GCF_000690775.1 Eurypyga helias | reverse complement strand
GCTTTTCCTGTATTGCCCGTTCCACCATCTCAACTGTTTGCCTTGCTTCAGGGGTCAAGGACCGCGGTGCTGCAATATCAGTGTCCCCTTTTAACCATTCTAAAAGAGGCCTCAGTTGTGATGAAGTCAAGTCTAAATAAGGCCGTATCCAGTTAATAATTCCTGCTAATTTTTGTACATCATTCAAGGTTTTCACCTCCATCTGGTGATCACTTGTGGCTGATCAGTTGTTCGGTTGAGCACCTTCATACCCAGATAAAGCCATGGCTGGGTGTGTTATACCTTTTCTGGTGCCACTACTAGG
>NW_010231711.1:296897-352284 GCF_000690775.1 Eurypyga helias | reverse complement strand
CACTTGATGCCATCATCCATGTCAGTTCCTCCTAAGAGCAGAGGCTGTGCATGAGCTAAGCTGAGCAAAGCAAAGATACAGTTCAAGTCTGTTGTCAGCAAACAGACTTTTGCTGACAACAGTTTTCCAGGTATAGACAGCAAGTTCGGCTGTAGCCTGTTGGAGCACAAGTACGTGGCGGCTCCTTCTTCCCTTCATAAAGGAGAAGGAAGGAACAGAGCAGAGGTAAAGCTCTTGTACATCTGGACTCTTGGCTGCACTGTCAAACGAGGTTTAACACAGCAAGCTGTTTTCCCTCTGTGGCTGGGAGCCTGCCTGGCAGGCACAATACCCAGATTTAGAAGTGTTAGGGAATAAGCTTAGAGTCTTACAAGCCACTAGGCTACTGCCTAGACCTAAGGCATGGGCACTGAGATATTTTATACAAAGCAGAAGAGTTCTGATAGGGAAGATCTGAAGTTTGCTCATTCCCCAGCCCTCTCATGACAAAAAGGAGATGCAGTTGCAAACTGCCTTGGGCTGAGGATGGTCTGAGTGCAGATCTCCTATTTGACTGAACGCTGGGACTGAAGCAGGGAATAAGTTACATCTTCTGCAGCTTTACAGAGCTACCCTTTCATTTCCTTGTCTTTTCCGACGTGGCCAGAAGTGAAACATGTCATTTAAGGTCAAATGGAAAATTTTGTTTTATATAGAAGGAGCTGTTGGCTTTTGACATACAGAAAGAAAGAAAGAAAGGGTTTGTGTTTTGGCTTAATGCAAGCCAATACTTGTTTTCAGTTTTTTTGATTGACAAATCATTTTCTTTTAACTTTAAGTGCCTACTAAGAAAGGAACAGAGATTATGGAGAGGGAAAGGGTAGCCTATGTTAAAATAAGTTGACTGAACTTGACCTATAGAATTGTATTTTGTGTCTGCTTGTGTCACAGAATTTCTCAACAGGACACTCTGGTCACTTCTTGCATATATGTGTGCTCCTCAATTTTGATAAGTCCAGTTTGAGACCTTTGGTTCTAACTCATAACTAGTACATATAATATGTAATATGTATTATATTACGTATAATATACAATACATTATAGAATACAATATATAGAATACAATATATTATATGAAATAATGTGACAATGTGGTTTAGAGTGGTTGGCGTGCAGACCTAGCACTATCACTTTGATAGTATTTTGTTATGGTATTAAGATACATAATAGTTTACAGAATGCTATGCCTTTAAAGCCAAACAAAATACTTTAAGAAAAAAAAACAGAATTCTTGAATTGGACTCAAAAAATTAGTGATTTAATAAGAAAATCATTGTCTTTCAGTTCTTCAGTAGAGAATGCAGATAAGAATGCCCTTTTATTCCTCTTTTTAAATGAAAATAAATACATATTTGTGAAGCATTTATGTGCTAGGATGATGCAAGTTTTACAAAAGCCTGTCAGGAAATTAATTATGCCTTCAGCATGGGGTTTGAACGGTGTTCAGTAGATCAGACATATGTCAAGCAACAAGGAGAAAACAAAGTGGTCATTTATTCAGCACTATTCAGGTTGTGCCTTGAATGCAGTAGGGGTCTTTTGATGATGTAATTACTGGCTTACCAAAATAGGTGGACAAAATCAGGCCTAATTGAAGTTGCACAGTAATTTTTACTTTAGGTATTTCTTAACTGCCCAAGATGAGTTGAGTCTACAACCCCTTCCAGAGCTCTTACATCATACTCAGGAGAAAAAAGTGAGAGCCCACTCTCACCTGGGCTGCTGACAGTCTTTAGAAATTACAAATTTGGGCATCTAGCTTCCAAATGAAGAAAATCTAAGTATGTATATAAAGTAGAATGTCAGAATCAGAAGTGATTGGGTGGCCTCCAGCCACAATATCAAAGAGTCTTAGGGTAGGTTAGTGGGTACGTCATTGATTTGGGAGATGTGGATTGGCAGCCAAGGGCTCAGGCAATAAAATTGTCTGACAATCCACTAGTCTCCTTTTGTAACAGAACTGTCCCCTGAAAAGCAACTAGCAGCAAGTGGTCTTCTATGTTCTTCACTCTCAGTGGAAAAGAAAACTTACTGAAAAAGAACATCACTGTTACTGCAGTGTCAGTAAAAATACCAGATTTAATGGTAACAACAAAAGAGGAATCTGACTTAAAGGTAATGCTATGAATGTTAGGATTAACTGAGTCAAAGACACATTTATGATTGGTTTTCACATGAAGATTTCAGTATCTGACGTTTTCATTAGAAGATTCCGTTTGGATGGGTCTATACAATACACAAGAAAAAAAAAAAAGAAAATATTCATACACACAGTTAGGAATCTGAAACGACTTTGATGTTTTTAATAGATAGATGCCTGAGTGCCCACTGCATGCTAATGCAGTGAATTCTGTGAATCTGTAATGAACTCATTATAATTATGATATAATGATTTTGGTTCTCACTAAATAACAGGAATTTGCTAACCTAAAAGCAAGATGAAAATGAATAAAAAGAAACTACGGGCATCAGACTGGCATTTTTCTGCATAACAGTCTCTTGTTTGTAAGCAAATGGGAGCCACTTGAATTATATTGAATTATTTAGATATTTTGTCTGTCTCACATTTGAACTTTTAGACCTCTTTCTATTCACATTTGTTTACATGAACTGAGTTAGCTCTTACAAAATACATCAGTGATTTAATGGAATTGGGTATATGTTGTTTCTAGAAAGTAAATGATAATGATGTATACTCTCTATAGTCAGCAGTGGTCGAGTAGCTCACATGATGGACTTACACATGGCTAGAAGGAACAACAAGAAAATTGGCAGAGGTTTCATGGCACATTTGAAAACACTGTTGCATGATCTAAACGTGCCTGTCTTTATTTTCTTACAGGTTGTTTCCAGCTATGTAATGTTTTTCGGTCCCATGAGATGGAAATTGAGCAGTGCTTGCTGGAGTCCCTCCCTCTTGGCCAGCGTCAGCGGCTGGTGAAGCGGATGCGCTGTGATCAAATAAAGGCATATTACGAGCGAGAAAAAGCTTTCCAGAAACGGGAGGGCTACGTGAAAAAGCTGAAACATGGAAAGAATCATCGAGTTCGTTTTAATCTTGCTGATATGATACAGGATGCAATCATACGTCATGATGATAAAGAAGGTACTTTGTAATGTTGAACTACTTTTTTCTTCTGGTATAGCTAAAGGGCTATAGCACCTTCAGAGGGCTGGAGCGCCTCTGCTATGGGGACAGGCTGAGAGAGTTGGGCTTGTTCAGCCTGGAGAAGAGAAGGCTCCGGGGAGACCTTACAGCACCTTCCAGTGCCTGAAGGGGCTACAAGGAAGCTGGGGGGCACTTTTTACAAGGGCCTGTAGTGACAGGACAAGGGGGAATGGCTTTAAATTGAAAGTGGGGAGGGTTAGATTAGATATCAGGAGGAATTTCTTCCCGGAGAGGGTAGTGAGGCACTGGAACAGGTTGCCCAGGGAAGCTGTGGATGCCCCATCCCTGGAAGTGTTCAAGGCCAGGCTGGATGAAGCTTTGAGGAACCTGGTCTAGTGGAAGGGGTCCCCGCCCCCCGCAGGGGGGGGGGGGCACGCCTGCCCATGGCAGGGGGGTTGGAACTAGATGGTCTTTAAGGTCCCTTCCAACCCAAACGATTCTGTGAAGTTTCAGAGGAAAAGCTTCCCTGTTCTGCTTCCCTATTTTTAGGAAAAATACAATTTTACATGATAGTAATCATAAAGTGTCTGTCAGAATATACAGGCATGTATTGCATACAAAATATTATAGCTTGTTACTGGAATAAATAAGGCGTGGAGAATAAATCTTCAGAAACCTCATGAATTTATTCTGAGGTTAATATATCTATAAACTAATATTTCAAAACCAGTGGGGACTTTGATCGTCATTATGTGGGGCCTCTTACATACCGACATGAGCCATAGAATTTAACACAAGTTACTTTGAAAATTAGTTTCTCAATTCTAGCCAAAATCTGGAGTAATGAATGATGCTATTGGTGACACTGGCCTTGCTAGAGCCATGAGAGGGTGTTGATCCATAGTCATACCAGATAGTGGGTCTGAATTGACCTTCTGATTCTTCTTTGCATTGTCCTTCTGAAATAACTAACCACATTTTGGGAGTTCTGTTTCTAGTTTCCTGGCATTGTTTGAACCCCTGGTGCAGTCAGTTATAATCTGAGGGCTTTGGTTAATTTTCTCTTCAGAAGGAAACCAAACCTTGCAGGAAGGATCTCTAAAGTTTTAGAAGTCCCCATAATGTTGTGTGGGAGGGTTATAAGAGAAGAACTGATGCAATGTTTTTAGCAACCCCTTTGCAAACAGATTTTATGGCAGCTCTTTTTAATCATACTAGCCAAAACTACCTGAATAAGTGAGGCTTTGAAATAGAGTAACATCGCGTGAGTGAACTGGCAAGTTTCTCCTGATTTTAATCTGCTTGATTATTTATGGGTTTTTTACTCACTCTTGAATCTTCGTTTTAATGGTGTTTTGTTCTGTCATTGCTTATCACTAAGGTGTAGTCCTACACATTTAGGTCTATACAGGAAATGAATCAAAGAGCTATTCTCTTCAAGTGAGTGCCCAGGGCATCATTTATAACTAAGTTACAAGTAAAACTCGCAAGCTTTCATTCCACTCTCCTAGTGTGTAAAAGTACGGAGATTATAAATACACATTCCCATAGCTCCCAAGTTTCTCTGAAAACCAAGGAGAATTCTAGATGGGACTTTTAACATTCATAAAAGTCAGATACTTTAGGCTATTTTTGACATTTTTGCAGAAGAAATGTAGCTTGCTCATTGGAGTGGTGATGTGGCATCAGCAGTCTTTTGTGTTGCCCACACTTGGCCTTGAGCTGCACCTGAGTCAGAACAGAAAGTTCAGCAGCTGCTGAGACTCAGCAGTATGAGCATAAAGGGAAGAAACCTCAAGCAGAGGAAAGTAAAATGGGGGAGAAACAGGGATGGTATGGTGTTCTGCACTTGAAACAGATAAAATAGATCCCCAGAAACAAGGAGCTCAAATAACCCACAGGTAACCTCAGTAGGACTAACAACACTGTCCTGAATTGCGTGTCTGTGGTCCCTTCACAAGTCTGTGAAAAAGTGTGATTGTTGTCTTTAAGCAGCTTGGGGACCTGCAGCAGCCTGTCGTGAGTTTAGCCAAATGTTCCCAGAGCCTGCTCACTTTGAGCTGAATAATGCCATACTAAGAACTGTTATCATGTGAGCCAATAAAAACAAAAATGAAAAAAAAAATATTTGAACTCATAAAATCTGCTCTCCTATTACTGTTGCTGAGTGGAATATCCAACTGTGACTCTTTAGTGAATATATCTACATTAGGATTTCAGTTCAAATTAGACATATCCTTTTGAGGTAAATATCCATTTACTGTCTTAGGTCTTGCTTTGTGGAGCACGCAAACTAGATTCCTTTCAGACAAAACTGAACTGGAAGGTGTGGTCTGGAAACACACCTAGTGCCTCCAAACAGTAGTGGGTTTTCAGTCCATAAGGCCAGGTTAGACACAGGCTGAAGTAATCCCACTGAAGTAGGTACAGCTGGGGAAGTTGGGCTTTTGGCACCACCTGTTTCTCTTGACTATTTATTCATACTTCAGTCATTCATTTAACATTCAGCGTTCATATTACACATCTGTCGTGGTTTAGCCTCACTTGTCAACTGAGCACCATGCAGCCATTCATTTGTCCCACCCCTCCCAAGGTGGGATGGAGGAGAGAATCAGAAAAAAACCCTTCATAGGTTGAGATAAAACCAGTTTAATATGGCAGCAAAGGGAGAAGAAATAACAATAATAATATTACAGATAAAGGAATATACAAACTCAGGTGATGCATGGTGCAACAATTGCTCACCATCCAGTGCTCAATAGCCCATACACTCCCCTGTGCCAACTCCCCTGGGCTTATATACTGAGCATGATGCTTTATGTCATGGAATATCCCTTTGATCAGTTTGGGTAAGCTGTCCTGGCTGTTCTCCTCCCAGTTTCTTGTAGAGAAGAAGCTGGGAGAACAGGGCCAGTATGAGAAACTGGAAAAGTCATTGGCTTGATGTAAACATTGCTTGGCATCAACTAAGACATACATGTTATTGATGTCCTTCTTAGCACAAATCCAAAACATAGCCCCATACTATATACTATGAAGAAAATTAACTCTGTCTCAGCCAAAACCAGCAAAACATCACTATTTATTAATGCATGTATAGCCAGTAAGCTAATTGTAACGCATCCTGATAATTGCATTGAGTATCCCCCACCTCACTGCAGTTTCACATCGGCTTTATCAGTACACCTGGACTAAATACAGCTCTGGTGTGAAAAAGGAGATCTAAACCCTTCCCTTCACCAGGTCCTAAGTCAGTAAGTACTTCTGTATAAGGTTACAGATGGGAATGAGCGCACATTTCCTGACTCTTCAAATGTCACATCATCTCTTCAACTCCCTGCTTTTGGTGAAATGGCCTGGGCAACTGAGAAGGAGGTTGTTATACTGGGTTAAGCAAACAAAGGTAGGAAACAGGTTTTAACAGCCTCTCAGCCTTCCATTCTTCCCATAAATCCATGTCTGCACTCCACGATCTGGCTTTTACTGCAAAGTGTGCCCAGTAGTCAGCAGTGTTCCAAATATGCTGCTTGAATAAAGGGAACTAAATTCAGCAATAAGAATTTAAAAAATGCTTTTCTTTGGAAAAGCTGGGCATTGAACAAGAATTTTTTTAAAATTCAGCTCAATCTAAGTAGGTAGCAGAGAATTACCTTAATATAAAATAATAATAATAATAATATAATGACATAGAATAAAACCACTTTTAGTATATGAAGTTAAGATAAGACGTTATCCTGTGAACAAATGGGATTCAGACTAATCTGAATGTTGTATTTTGGAATAAATGCTGGAAGTAATCAAGATGAGAACTCCGTACATCTTAAAAAATCAGTTTTGTTTACTAAAAATTAATAATTGGCAGCAGGGTATTTTAATGCAGTTTGAATATCTTTACTTTTTCAGAGATAATTTAATTTTCAAACTACACATTTTGTTTATAATGAGATATTTAGTAACAAAGGTACAACATACTCAGTACTGAAATACCTTGAGTTGACTAAATTCCAATCCTTTTGGGTAATTGTTTGTGAGCTTGAAGTGCAGTGGCTTTGAAGAAATTAATTCTACTGAAGGTATATAACTCACGTGGCTGTGCATAAGTCTGATACTGGCATTCAGGATGCATGGGCACACTGTAGTGTCCAAGGAAAGGATTGTGCAACCCGGATGCTTTACATTAACTAACTGCATACACACAGAGTCAGTTTTGTGATGAGAATGTAAATGGTTTTGTACTGTTTCTGTGATCCTTGTGTTCAAAGTGCTTGCAAGTCCTCAAGCTTCACAGCTTTCAGGGTGTGGGGTTTTTGTAAAACAAAACTGAGAATCTCAAGGATAAAATTCTTGGATTCATACAGTTTTCTTCCAGTTTTACCCATGGAAGAGGGTATACAACAACATAATTATGAAAGAATAGACTCATCCACGGAGAACTGCAGCTCAGCTTATTTTCTTCAATTTTTAGATGTATTTAGGAATTGTTTGCAAATCCTAAAGGCTTCACCCATGTCTCTGCGCTTCCCCCATTTTTTGAATTGAAGCACTACCAAAGTCTGTGTGACTGTGTTCAACTCCTCTGGGACTGCTCAACAAAATGTTGTTTGTTGATGAATCCTGGAATAGTTTTACTTGGTTTGGAGTCTGGTATAAAAAAAATTATGTCAATTAAACATTCTGATTAAGTAGATAATGTGGATACATTGCCTGGAACTCATGGAAGAACAACAAAACCAGGAGAAATTATAGGGAGTGAAATTCAGCTGGCAATAATCCAGGGAGAAAGTACACCTATTCTGTAGGCATAGAAGACAGCTAGAGAGGGATAGTTGCCATTCATAGAATGCAGATGCAAAAAGTGTAGTACAGAAAGTGGAAAGAGTAGTTGTTTTATTCTACAACAGTAGAATAGGATAGAAGTAGCTTCCCAAGGGAAGTCTAGGGGCTCATTTTCTAGAAATACCATCCGCTATATAGACTGGACAGCACACTTGGAAATGGTGAGTAGTCATTGGTTTGGTAGGTGAGACAAATTGGATGTCATGAATATATATAAAGATGAATTTATTATGTGGCTACTGCAAAGACATTTCACACCTGAGTCTGATCAGAATTTCACTCTTAAGAATTCATTGTCTTTGTTATTCATGAAGAATGCAGTATATCTTCTCCAAAATTACTCTAGCAGCTGCTACTGGGCACAAAATGCATCTCTGGTACTGCATGCTAATAGATGTGATCATTAGTTTGCATTAAAATTAATTTTAGAATGGACTTTTAGAAATTTTTTATCAGTGACCTGCTTAGTCTCAAGTTTAGAAATTAAATATATGCTCGTTATATTTCTTACAAAGTTAAAAACTTGGAAAATGTTGCATCTTTTGTTTGGAGGCATTTAAAATTATCAATTATATATTTTTATTTTTGTTCCCAATTGGTATTTAGTCTTTTATCTGACCCGGGGAGACTGAAGGGAAATCCTCCTTCTCTCTGCAGCTACCTGCAATTTCTCTTTTTTAAAGTGAGATGCTTTTTTGGGCAGTTGGTGGGCCACATTCACCCATACCTACTAACAGGGAGCATTTTGAGTGATTCCGCAACTATTATTCTCAGTGGCGGCGTGTTTAGAGGCAGAAGCTGGTGAGTAAGCGAGCGCTCTGTGTTTTCTGACACTGGGTTTGTACATTGCTACTGCCGGCAAGGGAATACCTGTCGTTCGTTTGCCTTTAAATCCTACATAGCTTTGTTCTGTCAGATGTGAAATCCCTGTTAATAGTGGACAGCAGGATATTTGTCCTGCTGACATCAGTCATACAATTTTAGTGTAAACTGGGGGGTGTAGCTGAGCAGGCTTATGCATCCCATTCTTTCCCTCTGTGATACAGGCGTGCTTGCACCTACACCTAGCATTAGCGTGGACTCAGATTTTCTTCTCTGATACCCATGCTCCAGCGTTCGCTGAGCCTGCACATCGGTTTAGACTCATGGACAAACGATTAGGAAATGTACTGAGCAATCAGGAAATAAACTGAGTGAATATGAGCCTGAGTTTCTGCTTGAAATACAAGGTAATCATTGCCAAACGGATCTTGGTATTTTGGCCTCTTGGGATTGAGGGATACACATCCTTCCGGAAGCAACGGTGGAATTATTGCCACTGACAACAACGGGAAGCAGCGGCTGTTTTGAAAGAGGTAATTTTTTGAGCGTGAAATGATAGATAAACTTGCGGTAAAGAAAACAGTAGCTAAAAGTGCATGTGAGAGTGCTGTACTCCAGATCTCTGTACCCAAAATGGAACAGAGAGGGAAAAGCACCGGGTTTAGTTTCACTCATGTTGTAGTATATTCTGTAACCCAACCTTTCAGGCATCCTGCAACATTAGCCAAATCAAACGACTGTCGGAAATTCGGTATATGCGGTATCTTTTGTTACCAGAGCTCTGAAGTTGTAATGCCGTCATGGCGTGTGTACCGTCAGGTCCGCCATGTTGGCGGGACCTGCAAGGTCAGGGTAGGAAACCCGGAGAGCCATCAACTCGTTGAGACAAAAGAGGTAGTCCCGTGAAAATCAGCATTTCAAAAGGGAAATGCAGATTCCCTAAACCTAATGAAAGCCCATTTCATCCTTCAGAATTGGCAATATGCTGATTCCGTGGCGGCATTGTGATTCTAAGTAGCCGCAGGACTGAAGTGAGCGAGTGTCAGCAGTAATGCTGCATCTGCAATAATGATTCGTGGCCCTTTCCGTGGAGGTTGAGCCTGACTCTGTTTTACTCAGCCCTCCTCAACTCTGCCAGGGCTTCTTCCTAACCCTCCGGAGCTACCGGCACATCCTAGCCCCAGCAGGCTGGCTGCAGAGTGCTTGCTTACTGCAAGGAATAAAACAGGGATCCCATCTCATGATAGCATGGTATTTGAGAGGATTGGAATAATCAATATAACGGAAGGTTTTAGTTTTATTACTTATTTTTCGTGAGCACTGTATAATATACAGTATTATGATAAATTTCTGTTACATTGATTAAAAGGGTGTGTAAGGAAGGATAAAGGGGGTACAGGTGGGGCTGGTGCTGGGGTTTCATTTGCATCCTAACAACTTCGGGTTATAAAAAGGGCCCAGGGGAAGGGAAAGCAAAATCTGTTCAAAAGAAGAGTATGTCTTTAATTTGAGGTGGCAGATGAACTGACCATTAGCTTTCAGTAGTTAGAATGTGTCAAAGATGTTATAGTGACCATTCCTAATCAGAAAAAATATAAAAATAATTCAAAAGAGAATACAGAGGCTGAAACTGAGCTGAATTTAACCACATTTTGTATTATTTCCTTGTATTGTTTCCAGATCTACTGACTGACTTCTTATTTTTGCACCTTATTACAATAGACTTGCTTATGCTTTACTGTTGTATCTTTTTTTTCCAGTAGAAACAACTTGGGTAGTTACAGATAACTTGTTCTGGGAAACAAAGGGTTGCATTGCCTGTTTCTGGCAAAAGTATCAGGGCAAACAGATCTGTTTCAGGAGTTGCCAGCAGTCTTTGTAAAAAGCTGGAAGAGCCAGGACGTGGGCAGTGAACAGAACGGGTTTGTGAACAGAAGAGTCTGTCAGCTGGAGCCTGTTGTCAGGTAGCAAGAAACTGGAGAAAGGGGCTGAGGGATGAAGACATGAGTGTGCAACATAGACTATTAATCGCAGACATTTTTATGATATGGAAGAGTGTGAGTGTATTCGGTTAACCTGTCTGCGCTTCCAGCCTACCTTTTTAGATGTTCCATGACACCTCTTCTCCTCCAGTGGATTGCAGGCAGCTTTTCCGATTTCACCTGTTGCATGTGCTGGGATGAAGGGTTAGAAAGTGAGGCTCTGAGCATGGCAATGCCTTGTTTTTAAAATTCATCAAAGCCTTGGATGAGGTTTGCTTTTTCATTTGTCAGTA
Organism: Eurypyga helias; assembly: GCF_000690775.1. Lineage (NCBI taxonomy): Eukaryota > Metazoa > Chordata > Aves > Eurypygiformes > Eurypygidae > Eurypyga > Eurypyga helias. The sequence continues at coordinate 341,203 of NW_010231711.1, read as the reverse complement.
GTTCAGAGACGTCTTTGCTCCTAGACAAGACTGAAAGATAAAAGGGTATGTTTACTAATAACAGAGAATTACAGTAATAGATTTACAGAAGGACAAAGTAATGAAACACATTATTATGCCTAATATTTAGGAGAGAGGTGAAAAATAGGTATAGCATTAAATCTGCCAATTTGTGTCTTTATCCCTAAGGCAGAATTTCCTTAAATTAGGTAAAAAACCCTAACATCTTGAGTTAAAAAAAAGTTGACTCTTGAAAAGAGAAGGTCCTCTGTGTGAAAATTCAGATCAAATGCCATCCTGAATTAAATTAACCCTCTCTTGTTTACTTTCACCTTTAAAAATCTTCTTGCCTTGTTTCTTATGATTAATATTTAATATCAGCTTCCTTCATTCCCTTCTCCTCCCAAAGGTACTTTAATTAGCATTTCTTTTGTATACTGTTTGTCTCCACTACAGCCTTCTGAAGAGGCAGGGGTAACATTTTATAAGTGAAATTATGAGTAATATTAAATGCATGAGGGATTTTACTATATATACATATAACCTTGCTATACATGTATTGCACCAAGAACATAAAGGTCAGATAAATAAATGCGGTTGGTGAATCAGGATTAGGTTGTGTAATCTGAGTAGCTTTTCCCAGTTCTCTGTTCACTCTTGATTTACACTCTTTGGGGAAGTCTTCTCACTTTCACCAATCATTCCCACCCTGAGCAGGATAAGATGGCAAACAGTTGCAGTGTGTTCATTATGCACATGTAAACCGTCATGACAAAAGAAAGCACCCAAAACTAAAAATTGAAATCTTGGGTCAAAACCCTATGTTAATAATGACTGAGATGAATTACAACGCTTAGTAATTTGCTGCATAGTAAGAGGGACAAAAAAAAAAATATCAATTTAAACTAATCTCAGTTTGGGAATTTAAAACATGGCATAATCAAGAATATTCCAAACAGAAACTCAGGGCAGCTAAAATATCTTTGAAGGATTACATACTCTGTATTTCCTCACCTTAGTGGGCTCAGTCCTTTTTAAGATTTAAAACACGAATGTGTTTCTCAAGTTTTAGAGTGCTTTGTTTCAGGATTGTGCTAGTATTATTTAATATATTCTAATTGTAGCTTACTCTAAACTCGCCCTCCAGCCCCCACCCCGTGAAAGCATACAGAACTCACTATAAATGTGATACTGGGGAGGTTTGCCTGCATAGAACTATTTTGGGTTTTACAGTTAGAATCAAAGAAATCTGTACATTAGATGATAATCTGAAAGTAACTATTGGCAAATGTTGATTTATCAAGAACTTACGTAGAACAAATCACTATATATGTATGATAATTTATACAATTTAATATTTATTGTCCAATCCTTAAGAGACATGAATACTAGACACTGAATGCTGAAGTCAAGAGACTATTCAGAGCATATGAAATTAATGAAGTGCACAAAATTATTCTCAACTGGGGCTCTTGGAAATAAAGAAAAATGTAGACTGTAAATGAATACATCCACAACCAGACAAATACATACATTCTGTATTGGGAACTCATATGTCTGTAACTTGGGAAGACCCTAACACTGCTGACTGTCAGACGTGCTGCTGGTTATTTACTCATCTCTGGATGTTTAGAAAAATGAAACACCTACCAACCATCTCAATCCACCTATTGATGAAGAAACTGTTTTGAAGGCCCAGAAGGTAGATGCACATTTCAACCCACAGTAAGCCTTCAATCCTCTAAGTTCAGCATGGTTGTTACCCTTGTTTAGCTCCACGTGTGCTGAATTCAGCAACACAAGGCATCTTTTTGTTATGACGCAGGGAAACATAATGCCATTAGTTATTGGGTAACAGATGTTAAGTAATTAAAGCAGCCCATTTCAAAAGCAATCATAAAATCACAGGGAGATGAAATTTGAATACATTTGAATTCCTGCAGGATTCCATATGTGCTTTTTGGTTTTTTAGTGCATGTGTTTACATTTTTAGTCATTAGCTTTTGTCAAGTTGAGATGAGAACTGAATGTTCAACTGTTTTTTGTTGGTAAAGATATGTATGATTCCTAATACACAACACTTATGTAATTGGGAAAAGTAAAACTCACAGAAAAAGGTATAACCTATCAAAAAAGTGAAGGATAGGCTTGATGGTGTAGATTTTATCTAGCCCATTTGTTCTCCCTGTGGACTGCCTAACCACAGGAGTGCCACTCTTCCTCAGATACTTTTGTCTTGGCCTTGAAATCTCCCTGGGTTGTTTCAACTGCAGTTTTTGTTTCTGCACATGCCCAGAATGACCTTGATTTGAACAGTTATCCTGACTGTATGAAGTAGAGAACTAAAGACAAAGCATCCCACTATTTTGGGTCCCCCCACAGTAGGGGGATTCACACCAAAGGTAATTCATCTGTCTTACCATCAAATGGAGTTACAGAACTTCCTCCTTTTCTCCACGAAACTCAGGTTGCAGCTGTCACCCAACCATTTTTGCTAGCCTACAGGTTGTACCTGTGGGTTGCTTTAAGAGCCCTTTCAGGTGTTGCATGTCTCTGCCGCTGCCTCGTCTCTCCTTTGCTCTTGATATTGTCCTCATCTCTGCTACTGTGTTTTGAAAACAGAAGTATTTACTAGACTGTTTGAAGCTGTTTCACACGTTTAAGCTCTGAATAAATCAAGGTGATTCCTGTTTGACCGTTTAGGGTGTCTCTAACCCTGAACGATTTTTTGATCACTTCTCTGAAAAGTATGCCTTTTTCTTACTAATATACAGAGTTTCTAGAAACATCGCTTTTGGATTTTCTTTGAATCACCATGATTTCTTGGAATCACAGTCTAGGCACTGAGTTGCTTGGTTTGTTATGTAGGTAAATCCTTTCTTGAACCTTAATCCTATAAATCCAAACAAGAGGACATTTGGTTACCTAGAAATTGCAGTTTTAAATGTTACTTCAATTAGAAGTGTAAAACATAATATTTACGTGAGGAAACCTTTGTAAAAATGCACACATTTCCTAAGAAGGTTATTTATTTATTTCTGAACACATTTTCAAAATTTTCAACAGTTTCTTTTGCTGGAGTATAATATGAACCTTTTCTTCAGTGGGGCAAGTCAGTACGTAAATTATTCGTGACGTTGCACGATCAGGATATAATTCAAAAGGCTTTCACAAACTAAAATGTCAGGAAAAAATATTCAGAAAACCATTACCCCTACACAGGAATCTAGCTTTTTAAGAGTATCATCTGGTCTTAACAGATAACTTTTATAGACATATATCTGTCCTTTTTTTTTTTATTTTTTTTCATTTTAAGCCTATCAAGCTCATTTATAGTTCCACGTTGGTATTTTTCTCCATAAGATCTTTCTTTCCATGTAATAAAAAAAAAAAGATTTCCACATTTGTATGCTCTGGCAACCAAAAGCAGCAAGGAACACAAAGGCTAAGCACTCACAAATTCATGGTCATGCCACTAATGGATTGTTAAGCCATTAACAACCCACCAATTGGCACCTGGCATTCTTCCTATTCATTTCAAAGCGGATCCACTGTTGATTTTCCAGCATCATGCAGTGGGATGCAAGGCTATAAACTGGTAGCATTCAGAAGCCTATTGGCTCGATGAAAGATGACATCCACTGAGTGGCAGGTACTACTGACATTCCCTGGATATTGTTATAAGTCATGCTAATTAAAAGGAAAGATGGTTGTGATGGCGGAAGATTCTAGACTAGTGAAATAAAAAGATAGCAAGAATAGAATCTTTCTGTGCAATTTGCAGTTGCTCTTTTTCTTCAATGGATTTATTGTGCTTTGGATTCAGTAATATTTTAGTACAAAGGGGAAAGTTTTCTGTATTCATCTTTCAATATCACATAGTTCAGAATGTTTTCATTTCAATCACAGATTGGTCTATGATAGAAACTAGGCTGTGAAACTACAGAAATCAATAGCAAATTACCTTTTCTATTTCCTTTTATTCTCTCAATGAAACAAACCTCTAAAGCAATAATACAGTTGTTGACAAAATATCAACTGCACTTTTAATAATTCCTTAAAAATGTTTTCATTTTTTCAATTCAATTCTGGAAGCCTTCTTCCAGCAGGTATACACTTGCATTCTTACACTGGAGGAGTGTTGATAGAATGGAATGCTTGAGCGTAATACTGGGAAGAGACCTTATTTTGGGATCCTGCAACATACGGACTTCAATTTATCACTGTCATATTAATTGTCAGATTGAGAAGAACATTTGTTCTTCTCAAAAGAGCGTTTGGCAAGTGGAGTTTGTTTGGAGGGTTTGTGAAGTGAAATAACTAAGTGGAGTAGGTTCCTTTATAAGGTCTGAAGGTAGAATTAAATAAATATGGCCAGAGACACTAAATGCAGCATTTTTTTTCTTTTTTTAATTGAGAACTCCTGTCTCTTTAGTATTTTTCTGTTACTTTGCTCTTTCCTTCTGCCTGAATCGTAGTGCCTTTCCCAGTAAACGCATGAATATATCAGAGGCAGAGCCAGGTTTATTTGTATGGTGCCTCGTGGTTTTTCTGCCTCAATAAAAATTCTAAACACGAAGTATATATACTGCTTATTATTTCAGTCATCTTTCTCTTCTCTGAGACATGAATTGGAGGATTCTTTTTTCTCATTACTCTGAGGTATCCTCTTAACTCAGTTTGGAAGGCTTTTTAGCTGTTAAAACTGTTTTCACTTCAAGCTGACAGTGAATATCTCTGTCGCTATGAGAGAAATGAGTAAAAAGGTTATATGACATAATGAATAGACAACTGTTTTTTCTTGATTATTGTTATTTGCAGCCATCACAGTAACGGCTTATTACAGTGGAGGAACTGAAGCTTGTAAGAATATAATCAGTGAGTCTAAGGGAACGGATAATAATTTAGCTTGTGTTTCTGTTTGAATTTCATCTGAGAATGGAGGTGGGAAGGTGAGTAGTTAAGGTGAAATTGGCAATATTTCTAAATATCCAGCTTTAAAGGAGGATTTTAAACATAGGTAGAAGGTTCAAGGTAGAAATCAGACAGTCAGCCTGGGGCTGCATACTGCTTTCTTACCATGTTTCTTTCCGGTGACTATTACAGGGTAGCGTTTAGGTGACCTTGAAGCAGTGCACGCTGTCATTTTACAGGGCAATGAGATGGTTGCAGGAGGTAATTTCTCACACTGTACACTGTTTAGGGTTTTGATTACATTCAGACTCAAAAGGCAAACATGACAGCTGCAGCATTAAATCACTGAGCTAGGGTCTGTGCTTCAGATTTTAGCAGTCGCAATTATTGTTGGCACATAGTGGTTGTTTTTTCTAGACTTTCACATTTACCCCTTGACAGTACAGAAAAGTGTTCTTAAAGCCTGAAGCATCTGTGTGAAATTTGAACTGCTGCTTTGTTTCTTAGTCTACTAAGGGGGTGTCCTGTAAGAGGGAAACAGCTATCAAACCTTTTAACAGTCACCGTTTGAACTTCACTGGCTTCCCTTGGTTCCTGCATGGGATGAACAATGGACTTTTGCTTTTAAACCTCTTCCTAAAATTTCTGGGGTACAAATATGTAGAATGATGCAAGTTGGACAGAAAATGAGAGATGTAAAGTGCAAGTGTATGTTGTTCTACTGATGCTTACATGGGCATTAGATTATTATCCCATTCCTTTTGTGTATATGTGCTTTTGATAATATACACGCTGGTTCTCCTGGATTAGTCCTCATCTCCATTGGTAATTTAGGTGATTTTTTCTCTAGTAGCAACTTAGGCACTTCTAAGTGCAGGGTTCACACTGGCTTCTCCCTCATTCAACAGCTTTATATACCAGATACGTCACATGCATAAATTGAGTGAATGAGAAAGTGTGGTGTAGAAGCTCAAGCCTCTGTAGTTGTAGCTCATCACTGCAGCCCAGACCTACTGTGTGGCTTCATGTGGACGTGGACTCAATGGTATGACTCAGAACTGAGGAGGCACTCTTCTGTCAGGGCGTGTGATGTTGGTTGCTCCTTCCCCTTGTTCACATTAAAATTGCTAAATTCATAGAGCTGTAAAATTGGTCAGGCTGGAAGGCCCCTCAGGAGGCTTGTAGTCCAGCATCATGGTGAATTTTGGAGAGGACTGAGCTAACTAGAGTATTGAATTAAGGCAGCTCTTATTATTGTAGTGCAGTAACAGACTAAACAAAGCAGAGAGATTCATATGGGGAACAACTGATAATTCTCCTTCAAAGCTAAATTAAAACATCAACTGACAAAGTATGTCAGACTTTTGTTTTCCAAAAGCTATGAAAAAGGCATGATTATGCCAGGTGCTGTGTTTCTGTGATTTTGTCCTCTCCATGCTGACCTATAACTGCAGTCCATACTGCGACAATCCATACCTTTAAAAGCTTAAGTAGAACACAAGTAAAGGAAAATTTGCTTTGTGGTTTACTGGTTGCCCCAGATTTGGCATGATAGTTTTGCCCTTCTAGAGGCTTACTGGTGTCGAAGAAGAGGCATTGTGTATTAAGTATGAGGCAGAAGGTCTGCATCTCCTGCATCTCAGCCTAGGTGCTCCAGATCCTCAAATGCTTCACAGGTAACCCAGCGTAGGTTCACCCTGCTTAAGATGGGCATGTAGGTTTAGTCATCTGTGAGCTTGGCAATACTGAATGCAGAACTGTTTGTGCTTCAAGTTTGTCTCTTTGGTTGGAAACTGCATTTAGGTGAACTGTTCTAAATCTCTCATTTCAGTCCCCTGTGTCCCTGTATGATCTTTGTATTTCAATTACTGAATATTGACACTGGGTGAAGTCTACATTGCTGCAAACTTCAGCTGCCCAAGTGTGATAGCCTTACCTCAAAGCAGATACATAGGCATGTTTTCCTTTGCTTATTCTGAGGTGGTTTATGAAAGTGGTAGTCATAGGCATCAAGCTTATGATAGCCCTTTCTTTCCATGCTGGCTTTATACATGTGATCTGTCGTTCTTAGGGTGATTATGTGGTCATTGATGATTTTTCAGGTGTTTTTTGTTGGTGGTGTATTGGTAGCGGTGGTGGTTGCTGTCACTGATGTGAGGAAATGAAGGTGTTAGCCAGATTGCACTGAACTTGCAAGCATGCAGAAACAGCTGTAGGGTAAGACTGAGTAGAAGCCACATGTTTTCCAGGAATCTGAGTTTGCACGATCAGAGTATCACTGACTGGATGAGATTATGCAAACCTGTCTGTAGGCAATTTGCTCTCCTTGCTGGACATCCAAGTCATCCATCAGCTATCAGGGAGGCTATTAAAGATTCCAGTATGTATTAAACCAAATTTAGTCGAGACAAGGCCCTTACTAGTGTCATTAGGACATTTACACGTTGCCTTATTGTTGCACCTTTGCTGTAGTAATTACTGAGAGAAGACACCTAGTCTGTGCAAAGAAAATACAGTGGGCAAAGGTGAAAGGTAATATTTAAGCCACCTTGTCAGAAATGGACAAAGGTTACAAAACTTGTTGTGTTATATTATGAAATGTGACAAGGCTGCCCTTTGCCAAGTGTGAAAGAATTCCTTGAAGGTTGGGAGTTTGGGAGCCAAGATGTGAGAGAAGCTTTAGCTACAGCTGTCAGACCCTTCATGTCCGTCCACTTTGGGTAGAAAGAGCTGACTCAAAATTAGAGAAAAATAAAGAAGATTTGGACAGTAGTGGATATACGCTGGTGGGATTACCACTAGGAAAAGTATAATGCATTTCGAGAATGCAGTAATTCAGCCAAATCAAATTTGATCTAAATGCACAGGCAGGGTGTAGAATTATGCAGAAAACATAGTCATTTTCTATAAAGACGTGTGACAAATCACCAAATTGTGAAAATGTTCGTATTTGTTGTTTGTAATGGACAGGCTAATAGAAGGACTTGGTAACCGACACAGTGCAATCAGTTCAGTAAGTGCTGCATAGGTGTATAAGGAAATACTTGAAGAGTTTAGCCAAACTAAAGTTTTCATGCAGCATGCATGCTCTTTATATTCGTGTTTATATGACAGACTCGTGTGACAGGACCTCATATGCTGCTTTCCTGCAGTGATCCTGGCTGTTGACACAGCATGGGGTAATCTCTCCAGGACTCACTGATCAGTCTGTCAGTCAGCTATGCTTAGCAGGTAGGTGAAGAGTAGGAAGAGCTCCACACTATCTTTCTAGAAGCTCAGTTTTCTGGGTGTATCTCTGTATCTTGTGTATTTCTGTGTGGTGATCTCATCTTTGGGCTGACAAGAAAAGCAGAGCCTGTTCCATCATCTCCAATAGGAGGATGTGTCTCATGCTGTCCATATCTGCAAGGAGTCATTAAGCTTTGCAAAACTCATGCATTAGGAAAAAAAAAAAAACCAAATTTGAGAGGTGTGAGTGTGCATTGCAAAATAGAAAACAACATTAAAAATTTTAATATGTTATTCTCAGTTGGTTTTGGCAAATAGTAAAGGACTGTGGCTGAATGCTGCTATTGTTGAAAAATAAAAAGTATGAGTGTGACATGTATACACCAAAATCTAACTTCTCTCCATTTTAAAACTCTAAATGTGAAGAGGGGAATGGCTACATATGTGAACAGGGTTCTCCACGTCTCTTGACAACTTCTGAGATGGCTGAAAAAGGGCATTGGTATCAATAGACTGAAGTGTGTTGATAGGTTGAAATTTACCATACAGCAGAATGTAGCCCAGCCAGAAAATGTTTCACAGCACACAAATTTTAATGTGCTAAAAATGATGTTTATAGATAAAAAGGATTTTAGTCAGAAGAGTTTGATTACATGGCCATTCAGAGCGTCAGGGTGAAACAGCAGGGACATGATTCTGCTTCCATAAAATCTACAGAAGTGTGGGTGGGACTAGAAATCCTCTGGAGAAGATAGTTTGTTTGAATTTAGTTAAATAGAGGTAAATGCTGTAAGAGCACCATGAGGACCAGCTGCTCCCTGCAGGCTGAGCTGCTGGGACCTGTGAGGGCCTCCTCAGGGCAGCTGGGCAGGGCCTCGCAGCCAGGGCCTGTTGCACCACCCCAGCCAGGACCCAGGTGGCAGGGGGGCACTGGGGCAGCCCCCACCCCTGACATCAAGGCATCTCCCTGGGAATGGGCCAGGGTTGGGCCAGGTCATCAACCTGTGGGTAAGATGAGGATCAGGCCCGATGAAGGGACCCATGGCCACACACAGCCCTGGGATGGCCAGGCAGGCTGTGGGGCCAAAGCCTGGGCAGGACATGGGTCTGCGCGTGGGCCTAGCTCAGTGGGACCTGTGGCTGGGCAGGGCAGGGCTGTGGGGAGCTGGGCTGTGGCGTCACTAGGGCAGGGGCTGATGGCTATGGGGGCATGAGATGGGGTCCTGGGCTGTGGGCAGTGAGGGGAGTGCCAGGGGTGGGCAGGGAGGACGTCAGTGTTGTCATGGCCCTGATAATTTCATGGCACCCAACATCCCATGTTGTTACCCAAACTGGATGTAGGTTCTTTAAGTGAAAGGCAGCAGTAAAGAGGACAGTACTGGTTTTGGGGTGCAGGAATTGACTTCAGGTTTGCTCTCCTAGAACATCTTCATGAACTAGCATGCTATATTGCTGCATCATCTGAAAAGGAGTGTGAAGTCTGGAGAGGGAAAAAAACCAAGGAAAACTAGCAGGCTGAATGATGTAATTTGTGAGTAGAAATTTGAGAGCTGCCGTATATGATAAGGGCAAGTATTATTAACGAATGACAGCATATTGTGACCTGGTGGACTTCTTCCACCCCTTTCTTAATGTTCAAATTAGAACACAGATTATCTTAAGGAGAATCAGGTCATAGCCATATTAATCTGCAGGGTATCTGCAACACATAAATATGAAATTTGGGAAGGAACGGGCTTGGAGTTAGTAGATACTGCAAGGCAAATGTAAATAAACTCAATAGTAGATACAAGAAGATAGGCATAAATAGTATCAAACAAATATGTAGGTTGTATTTAGATGATGAAGAAAAACTCTGTTGGATAATGATATCTGCCAAATGAAGCACACAATATTCCTTACTTAGAACACTAAGTTTTTTAAAAAAATAGCGGTTCTGTATTTTTTGTTTATGTAGTTATAGTTGTCTGTATATTAAAAGTTTGGGGATATCCTGTTGATTACACTCTGTAGTGGTTCTGTATGTGTCATGATTTGCCTAAAACAAGAACTGTATTACTCCAGTCACCGTGTTTTAATTGAAATTGTGTTGCTCACTCTGACAGGGCTGTGTTTATACCAGTAGGGAGGTACTTCTGTGAGTTCAGTGCATTTCTCACTAGAGAATCAAGTTATATCAATAAAATGTTTGCTTACGCTGGTATACCTCTGGGCTCAGAGCATGTTATGCCAACGCTATATTTTCTAATTCAGAAATTTTCATTCATATTTTTAGGATCCTGTCCCTACCACTGCTCTCACTGCATGCGCTTTCTATCAGAGTTAGCAGTTGTAGCTGCAGGGGAAGTCAGTTCAGCAAACTAACCCGAGAGAATGAACCACCCTACAAAATCAACAGTTATATTCCGTGTCAGCTCTCTGAACCAACTGATCTACCTGTTGCACAGCTGATGGGGCTCATGCAAAGAAAGAAAAGGGAATACGCAGGCACCTTGGAGCTACTGACATAATTTTTACAGTAGCCGAAGATACATACAATACAGAATGACACTTGCAAAGTGTATTTCTAACACATTTTAAAACGAAACTAAAATTGAGGTTGCCATTGTTTGCTCTCTTTTCTGTCCTGCTCTGCTTCTGTCCTATCCTTTTGTCCTCCTATCTCTACATTCATCTTGAAGTGAGCCAGGGAGATAAACCAGCTGGAAACTCTCGTAACTGTCCTAAGGTTATCCTTCAACTGGTTTAGCCTCCCATACCAGCTCTTGGCACAGTGACATGTGGCACTGCTGGGCAAGGTTAAGGGCAGGAGTGTGTGAATGGAAGCATGAACAAGAGGGAAGCAGCTCCGATTTTGACAATGTAAACTGTTTCAGATTACACCCTGTGAAAGGTGGTACCTGAGCCGCATCTGTCGAGTGGTGAGATATTCCTGGAATCAGACATTTCTTTCATTGCTCTCTGGTCACTCATATGCGACATGCACGGCTATTTTGGATTAATGCATGGATAGCTAACGTCCCTAGTTTATCCTATACTGCCTGGTTTAAGTTTCCTTCTTTTGCTCACACCCTGGGAATGCCATTATACCCACAGAATCTAACAGCCAGTGGTCTACAGCTGGTAATTAGTACCGTTTAGCAGCTGCTAAGCAGGATAATAGCCTGTTATCCTTGAAGATCTCTAATACAAATCTTAATGACTTGCTTACACGGCTTGTAAACCAGCTGGCATAAACTTGCTCTGCATGGTGTGAGAGTTGAAAGAGGGACTTCATATGGAATATAAGTCAGCAGTAATTTGATTTATGCCAATTAAGTAATGTTGGCATAGGATCAACATAAATGATGAGTAAAACAGAGGGGGTGTACAGTTTATTCAGCACAGAATTTGTGTTGGGTGCGAATTCTTTAACTTTTACTGTGACACTACGGAAAAGCATGGGATGGTGAAGTTTTTCAAATTAAACCACTGACCACAGAATAAGTTATTTTTCTGATGTGTGCTTTGGTATTCCTCAATTAATGGCTATAGGATTGGCAAATTCTAAAGTCTGAAATAAATGTAACATATTCAGTGAAATATTGTAAAGATCTGAAACTTTTTTTCAGTTCTACAAACATTTGAAGGTACAGTTGGGTGTGCCTGTAGCAGAAAAGCTAGCCTAAAAATTACACCAGTATTCAGAAAGCTTTCAAAGTGAGAGACATTTCTAAGGTGAACCCAGTGAGGTGTGAGCTTCTGTAATAACTGTCGCCTGCTGATGATGTTCTTGCTATTGTTTTCCACCTTTGCCAGGACCCTCCAGGAGAACCCACACATGGGAGATGGATAAAATATGTATATGGATGCAATAGGTGACCTAAATGCTAAGATATTAGGTTGCCTTTTTTTTTTTCTTTTTGGTCTTTTTAACTTTGAATTAATAACTCACATTGAGCTAATTGGAGGTGGAAGAGGAGAAAAGCCGTATTTAAGTTTCCTATTTGATCAGCTACTTTCTCCTAAGGTTAATTTTAAAGTGTTCATCATGGGGTAAATTTTAAAAAGCTTTGTTTCTATTGTAATTTCATCTTCCTAACAGAAATTCAGAATTCAGTCAGGTCTGTGCTACCAGTTTTTGATGACACAGCTATTTTAGCCTGGGAAATAGCTATGCTGGCAAAACCCCTGCTGTGCTCTCAGCAATGATGATAGAAGCAATATTTTTAGCTAAGCGTGTGTTATTTTTTGAGGAGGTTTGGAATCATTTTAGCAACAGCTCTGTAGTATATACAGCTCTTAGTTACAGTGAGGTAACATCACAGCTTTATAAAGAAGTGAGACACACCTTTCCACAGCATTCTGTAACCTGGCCAGAGCTCTACCTGCGGGAGAATGAATTCGAAATGGAAACAAAACAAGAGATCACCACTGGTGTCCGGTGCCCTGGGGTGTGCCCCTTGCAACTATATCTTTGGGCCATAGAACCGAATAGCTACTTCCAATCTTCCCTAGATTACTTCGATTTACACCACTGGTTTTCCACCTCACTCTGGACTTCATCAGTGCATGTATTTGCAAGTAAATTATGTGAATTAGGGTCCTTCCATTTGAAAGGATAACTATAAAGCAGGAAGGAGTTGAATACTGTGAACTGAAAAAGAAAGAAAAGAATTTAGGAATAAACATCCTACCAAAAAAAAAAAAAAGGAAGGTGTAGCTATTAAGTAATGAGACCCACTTATTTTTAAATATAGTTCCTCTGAAATGATCTCATGAGGCTACAGTGCTTTTCCACATGAATATCTGTCTTTTCAGAGTTTTAAAAACAGGTTCTTGCCTGCCTTATCATAACTGAACTCAGGCTGTTACATTTGGCTGCTGCCCATTGTCACTTTTGTGTAAGGAGATAAGCTAATTTGTATCACTGTGCTTGGGCACTGTAAGAGGCACACACCAGCATCTTTTAGGCCATTGTGTTGTCCCAAGTCATAGTAACATTTGTGGCCGTAATGTTTTCTACTGGAGGCATAGACTGCATTACATTTCATGTATAAAGAACAAATGAAAGAGGGGTAATTTGCCTGAAGAAGTTATTTTGAATTTAGCAGTTATTTAATGATGGTAGTCCCTAAACTCATGAATTATTCTGGATATGTCTCCAGTGATAGTAATATCTGCCCCACTGAGGGAACTGTGACCCTCCTCACAGATCTTAGTGGAGTTTCACTTAGTATCTGTGTGGCCCAGAGACATAACTGTTATTTTTTATGTGGTTTTCATTTCAAGGTACCTAAGAGAAGAGCTGTGCCCTCGACCTCCAGAGCAACAGTGCATTGGCAGAAAGCTGTCAGGGTTGCTGAATGCCTGGGCATGGATATATAGTAGTTGAGGGTGCAAGGCCTGGTGGGAGAATAGCAGGGGACTAGGCGGAAAGGAAGGGACCTATCTTGTCGTGTGCTTACCTGTGCTGCTTGAGGTTCATTTCCATGGAGTCATTGAGTCCCTGCACTGCTTGCAAGCACGGGTTCTGACTGATTTCTCCACAAAGAGAGCATGGGATAAAACTAATGCGTGTTTTTATGTAGGCCTAACATTAAAGCTGGGCGAGATGTCGTCTAGGGTTGTGGGACGCTCTCTGAGTCTGTTTCGTTGGTGGCTTGGTTTGTTTCTTTTAAAGATAATGCTGTGTTGAATGGGACTCCGGAATCAGCCTGACAGTTCACATCACACTTAAATACAGCAGAGGATCAATGGCCCAGTTGCTTCGAGGTCATGGTAATCTGATTCCTGGCTGCCTAAAAGAACAATTGTAAACTATGGGAGCTCTGCCACAGAGGATGGAAGCATCAGCCCTATCCTCATCGGTGCTCTGTTCAAACAGTGGACATTATAGCTTGGGTATGCAAGGCTGACATTCTCAAATTCAGCTAGTATGGAAAAAGTCTTTTTCCTCTCTTCATTTCTGCATTCTGTGAATGGTGTAACTCTTAGGTCTCCAAATGTTATGCATCTTTCCTTTATGATTTGTTGTCTTTAATCTTCATGCAGCAAATGTGGGAATTTATTTCCAAGAGTTCTTTGGAAAATGAGAAGTTAGATGACGTTTGAACGAGTTTGACAGATGTTTCCAGTGATTGCTGGAAATATTTCAAAGACGGAAAAAGCATTTGGGTTACAAATCAGTTTTTTGAAAAGTCCATTAAGGTAATGACTGCTCTGAATAAGCCCTGTCAACCGATGAGTAGAGCTTGCGTTGAAAGAAGGCATCAGCTATTGCACTAGTAGTGATGTGGTAACAGTATGACATCTTGCTTGATTTAATTTGCTGTTCTGATTAAGACTAACTTACCAGAGATTGGAATTCATCTCATACACAGCTGAGTCGTACAGCAGGTTCCTCCTAAGTACTTTTGATACAAGCTGAAAGTACAGTATGACTGAGGCATAAGAAAAGAGTACTAAAGAGGCATGAAGGTAGCAGGAATTCTAAGTGGCACATGTACACGGAGTTTAAGATGCCACCGTTAGACCAAAGGTCTGACAATGGAGGGTGTAAAGGGCAAAATATGACACTGCCTTAACTGGTGGAAGTGGAAGGGTTGGAAGTATGCCATTTTTCTTCCTTTAGTATCACTTCTGTTGTCCAGTGGTTCAATTTCATGGTCAGCCAATGCCCAAACTGCTTTCAGCTATTGCTGAAAGTGGTGGCTACCCCATTCTCCATGTTCATGCCCATTACCCAGTGCCACATTCCCAGATTGTCGATCTAGATGAAAACTAATCTTTGCCTTGTGCCAGCATGAGGTAAGTGGCAGAAACATGCAGCCTAAGGCAGGAGGAGAATGGGATAATCCATTCCAGCAACAGCCTGGTCTTAGCTAGGCTTCTGCGCTATGTTTCTGCACATAATGAACACGTAAATCCTTCCACCTGGAGTTGTTCCTGCTAAATGAAAGAGAACAAAAATAGATGTTAACAGGAACAAAGTTTATGCTAGCTAGCTGTTACTCCTCAGAGGAACGATCAATAGAAACATATACTAGTACTCTATATCCAGCACAGCAGATGGCCAACAGTTAAGTTTTACATATGTTAAGACACTTTTTTTATCTTTTCTGTTACTACTAAAACTGGGTTTGCTCTGAATGCAACATTGCCTAGCTCCTAAGTTTGTATTACCATCAGTAGCTGGTCACTGGTGAGTTACTGATAGCCCTGGGCCCTCTGAATTCATCCTCCAGGCTCTGCTGTCACTTCAGGTCTGTACTCCTTTTGTCTGGAGGATCTAAGGTCATAGATAGTTCTACATGCCAGGGTAGTTAGATGCTGTTCAGCATAGCAGGGTGTTAAGTACTAGGTATTGCTATATGTATCGAAATTCTTCACACATTACATAGCACAGTTATGGAAAGCTAAATGAAAGTAAAACTTGTGTTAGGTAATTATCACTTTGTCCTTAGCCAGTTGCTGTAACATCTAAAAAGGTTAAAACAAAGCTCCAAGCAAGCCAAGACAAGCCCAGACAAAGCAAGCCTTACAGCCCCAGTCCCACAGGTGAAGCTAGTACATGACCTGTGGCTGCTAACAGGCATGGCAGTACTGCCTTTGCTGGATTACAAGGCTACCTGATAAGTAGCAATCTAGCCAATACAGCCAGTGGAGTGTGGGAAGCTGTTCAGCTCACCAGAATCATTTAGTTAAAATTGTAACATCAGGCATATGTAAAAAGCTACCTTGAGCATTATTTCAAGGTATCTCATTACCCACAACATCAGAAGGATATAGACTGGTTGGAGTGAGTCCAGAGGAGGCCATGGAGATGCTCAGAGGGCTGGAGCACCTCTGCTATGGGGACAGGCTGAGAGAGTTGGGCTTGTTCAGCCTGGAGAAGAGAAGGCTCCGGGGAGACCTTATAGCACCTTCCAGTACCTGAAGGGGCTACAAGGAAGCTGGGGGGGACTTTTTACAAGGGCCTGTAGTGACAGGACAAGGGGGAACGGGTTTAAATTGAAAGTGGGGAGGTTTATATTGGATATCGGGAAGAAGTTCTTCCCAGAGAGGGTGGTGCGGCACAGGAACAGGTTGCCCAGAGAAGCTGTGGATGCCCCATCCCTGGAAGTGTTCAAGGCCAGGCTGGATGAGGCTTTGAGCAACCTGGTCTAGTTTTCAGTTTCCTCATCTGTTTTGTAGACTTCTTTTCCATGAAAGATTACAAATAAAAAAAGTTTTACAAGGAATTATTGTGAAAACTTCCTTAAACCCCACATTAATTGAGGTAACTATGTTCCAGAAATGCTATATGTGTATAACTTTCTCTCTCCATTAGGGAAATTCATCCCAAATTGCTAGCAGTAACTAGAGTAGTTCTATCAAAAGGAAGAAAATGAACGTAAAGTGAAGATTTTCCTACTGACTAGTAAAGTCTTACGTGAATGACTTCAGTGAGTTGCTTGGTAGGGAGGGGGATTTTACTTCTGTGATCTTCTTTTCTCTCTTTTCTTTTGTATTGTGTTTTGGGATGAATTCAAGGAAAGAGAAGTGGTTTTTTTTTTACTTGTCTATATGCAGACGAATGTAGCACATAATCGTGATTCAGAACAAAGCCTCTTGCCCAGTTGAAAGGAGAGGTTGCGTATCTTGCCCTGGTAGTCTTTGTGACATGAATTTCCTGAAGCACTGATTAAGCTGCATGCAGTAATGAGGAAAAATAAACCAGACAAAGCAAAGTACTACTGAGCTTTATCTACTTACCCTAATTTTGTGTGTGTGTGACTTGATCGTTTGTTTATGGTCAGAGTTATTTAATATTCTACTTCAAGATCAGAGTTTATGTATTAATCCTTTATGCTGTAATCTTGGTTTTTTAAAGAGGCAAGGCAAAAACATCCATTTTTCTAGATTTCAGACTCAGATCTAGAAATGGTCTGTCATTTTATTGTTGGTTTAGGTGTTGCTAAATTGAGCTGGAAAGGCATTACTTAATTTTTCATAGCTTCTCTGTAAGAACAAAGTCTCTGGGGGTTTGATAGAAGAAAGAGACTCAAGAAATTTTCCGTATTTTCTATACCCACGTAGTCACAGTCTATTTCTGTCACTTGGTTACTATTTTAGGCTCCAGATTAAAATCTTGTGGCATATTTTTAGAAATGAAGTTTCCCAACCCTCTGACCTTTCCGTGTGTCATGCTCCTGCCAAAAAAGACAGACCTTCATCCTCTGTCTTTGCTTAGAAAGACCTACCCAAAAGCCAGCTTTGGTGATCCCAAGACTCAATGATTGTGTTCATCTCAATGGCCCAACAAGAAACTCTGCATTTTATTTTTGCTGGGGTTATTTTGTGCCATTAGAGTCAGTTCCTGGATGCAGAAGTAGCCCGAGGGAAACGATACGTAAGTCCCTTTGCAAATGGGGGAAGGAAACAGAGCCTTTAGGTTGGCTCCTTTATTGGCTTATCCCATCTTCTAGAACCACAGACTGGGGATGTTATTTCATTATCAGCCTTAGTCAGTGTAAGACTTCTGCCATCGCAGTGTGCTTTCTCTGCCTTTACATGATGTGTGCATTGGTATCTTCTGTCCTGGTGTTTATGGAGCTGTTGCAGTCAGACATTGATGGGGGAAAACACAAATCCTGCCAGGAGACAGAGGGAAAAAAACCCACCTTACTGGTCCAGCCACATAGGTGAGGAGAGCTGGCACAGGGGAAGAGTGGGCCATGCAGTGGATAACAAGGCGTTCCCCCTTTTGACAGCAGTGCATTCTGTGGGAATGCACCATAAAGATGGCATTTTCAAAGGGCTGTATGTTCTTACCAATGTCATCAGTTAAAGCTTCCTTACAAACAGAATTATGGTAGTTTAATAATGCCTGCAAATCACACTTTTAAGGACTATCTGCCTTAATTCCCATATTAGCAAATGATTGCAGGTGGAACCAAGCCATATTTCACATTTTTTAACCTACACACAGAATCCATAGAAAGAATGCTACATCAAAACACTTTCTGAAGTCTCTAGGAGACTGAAATGGGTGGAATTAATTTTATTTCCCTGAAAATTAGGGATGGAGGAAGGGGAGCAACTTGGAGTGTTAATTTGTTCAGGTGAAATCCTGATGGGATTGGAAGAATGAATTTACTTTTGGAGCCTTAAGAAATCTTCTGTGGATGTGGAATTCATGTTTTCTGGCCTGCTAAAGAAATGGCATAACTTGGAACATTGCAAGTAGTAACTCTTGAGGAGGATGTGGTTGCACACTTATTTAAGGAGAGAGGATTTACAATAAGGTCTTTACTCACTAAAACCTGAGGTAAATGAAACATCTCCATATGTGGTCAGCAATTTAGGTATTAAAAGAAGGAGGGAACTTAGTCCTGAATCTTTATTCTTAATGGTCTCTGTCTGGATGAGGACAATTGTGTACTTTAGTATTAGATTTGTGCATCTGAGAGAAGAAAAAAAACACCTTTAGTTTTTTGTTGTTCATACATTTTTCCCAAGGTTGTGAAAATTTGTAAATATTTCTCCATTCTCCTGGTATGTTTCAGTGCTTTTCATCTTGCTTGGCAGTTGTTGTACAGTTCATTTATTCAACATTACTTAATGGTCCGTTTCTACCTTTGGTGGACAAGCTGGGGACAGTGGTGACTTCTGATAGTAGTTATCTTTCAAAATGGCATTTGCCAGAACATAGAAGTCTTTTACAGTTATGTAAGTGAAATGGACCAAAACCTTTGGTAAGGAGAAATAGGTACCATGAACTACTCATAAGGTATAAATTGTTTGGATTGATGTTTGGTTTTCAAAGTTTAAAAAAGATCAAAAGATTAAATGGATTTGTATAACTATTATAAATATTTGTCCAATATGACAGTGTGTTTACTATGTGTGAAGTATTTAGTAATGAAGGTGCCAAGTCTTTCCTAGTCTTTCACTTGAATTCTACAGGCTTGCAACTATTTAGCCAAATTTTCTCTCCTAGGATGAATTTTTCTACAGCACCTGGTCAAAAAGTAGTGAACACATTCAGACAACATTGCTTGTGCAGATTAACAATATCTGAAGATTGACCCCTTTCAAATAGATCAACTGAATGTTTGAATGCTGTAAGAAGTTTAAATGTGCAGTGAAAATGTAACTACAGGGTATTCTAGAGTGAAAGAAAACACATACAAGAACGCATGGATAAGGAGGACGTGGTGTACGTGAGTCTTTTGGCAGATTCACATGTTAGAAGAGCCTTGACACAAATTTATGGCCCTGCACAGACACTGCAGTGGAACAGATTTCTGGGATACTCAGGACTTCAACTTCTTTGCAGACCTTTACACAACTCCGTCCAGGAATGTTAACTAGGAATTAAATCCAGGATTTCCAGATGATGGAGGCAGAACCAACTGTGTTCCTACACAGGATACATTATTAGCAGTTATTCTCCTTGTGGGAGGCCTTTAAAAAAGGGTTCTTCATACCAGTTTAGTGAAGACAGGGTTGCAGGGCTGGTGTGAATTCCCCTGATAACGTCTGGCATTGTTACGGTGCAATTCTGCTCCAGGAATGAACACCGGTAGCATGAGTTAGCCAACGCCTTGATTCCAAGAGAAAAGGTTATAAAGGCAATAAAGACCATGGGGAAAAAGTGCTGAATTTTCATACTCGAGTGAGCACCAGTATGAAGGGTTGTGGTTTTGCTTGCGTTTATAAGACTGTTTTCATTTCAAAGGACTTTGATACATGTAACTGGGAGCTGAGTTTGACTCCCAATATCATTTTAAGAATTATGCTGCGTCAGTGTTCTGACAATGCACTGGAAAGGTTAAATTGAGTGCAGATCGTTTAGCTGTGGCGGGATGATTAATTTCAAGAGATATAAGTTATGAACACTCGTTTCAATTATTTACAGCAAAAGCCAACAAATCTCACGGGAACTCTACAAAGTAAAATAAAACCGGTTGACTGTGATTTTGCTCCCAAACGAACTAATGAGGTGACTGTGACCTTGCGACAGGGTCTCTCCTCCAGCTCTCCCCTCCCCTCTCCTGTGTACAGAACTGACGTGCTCATCTGTCCGCTTGAGAAGTCCTTGATACTGTTCATATTTAACATCATTATCAAAGGTCCTTTGCTTCCAGGCTTAGCCATTAAAATAGATGAGATGGGAAATGCTGACATGATAGTTTTGCAAATGTTATCTGAGAGGTTTGCATATATTATTAAATCTCTTAATGAAGATGATGAAGAATCAGCCTATTAAGAGCTCAGAATTAGGTATATTGCTGCCCTAATTCTTGTTCCTCTTTTCTTTGATATCTTAGTGCTACGGCTATTGAAGGATGGTGCTGACCCTCATACGCTTGTTTCCTCAGGAGGCTCCTTGCTCCATCTGGTAAGAGTGATTGAAGATTAGTGTTAGTGACTGTGGATAAATATGGTGGGATACTGAGTAGCAGATTGAGCATATTAACAAAAAGGAAGGCTTAGCAATTATTTTTTATCTACGCTGCCCTCCATGGTGCTTATGATTGCATCCAGCTATGCGTGTGAAATAAATGGTCGTTTTCAAATTGCTTACAAAAGGACGGATTGTGTCATAGGAATGGTAACTAACAAAGTAGAATGAAATGTTTTATTTAGAAATCATCTGTGCAGTAAGAAAGAACACAGGAAATATTGCTTGATGCCGAAGATAGAATTATATGGTTCAGAGATTCACAGATCCTATATGAAAAATACCACGATATAACATTTTTCCTTTTGGTTTTTTTTTACATATTTTCTTGTACCAATTTCCTGTAAGTTGGTATTTAACACATTATCAGCATTTAGTTTGCATTATTTGTGTAGCAGTTTAGATTAAGTAGCTGGAAGATAAAAGGAAAACAGTTTGTATGCAATGACCAAAAGAGAAGGAAGATGTAAGGGCGTGTGGAGGAAAGACTGACAGACAGACAGAAATGAAATACTGCAGAGATAAAACCTGTTTTTTGCTGAAACCAATGGCAAAACTCAGCATCAGATCCTGAGTCTTATGATCCTTTACTTTGGTCTGTGACGCTTCAATTGCAGACATCTTTCTGTCCAATGTGAAACTATTTTAAGATTTTTGGGTCTAAATTCATTGCACAATGCTGCTAAAATAAATGTGACTTCACAAATACAAGGGCATAACAGTTCTAGTGAAAAGTCTGCAGGAAAAGTGTCTCATTTTAGAAGAGCTGGATTAAGTTTCTTTGTAGTATGTACATAAAATAGAGCCATTTGTTGACAAAAAGAGGGTCCTGTGATATTACTGCACTCCAGCACACTTGCGACCATGCTCTTGAAAGATGTAGTGTTTCCCTCGTGTAATTAATTTGTGTTTTCCATCTTCCATGGCCATGCAGATTCCCGGGGACTTTAGGAAATAGAGACCTAAGTAAGGGGAGGGTGTAGTAATGTGTTGGAACAGAGTAAATTTAAGTTATCTTTTCACTCCTCCAACACTATATTGGAAGTGTTCAAGGCCAGGCTGGATGAGGCTTTGAGCAAGGTGTCCGTGGGAGGGGGGTTGGAACTAGATGGTCTTTAAGGTCCCTTCCAACCTAAACCATTCTATGATTCTATAATTCTATTTTCCTGCTGCAAAGGTGCTCAATCACTCTTTAAAAATACAGCCCATATGAGATGTTACCTTTGGGGTTCCCAAACCTTTTCCTGCGTTGAAAACCCTAGGAGGCAATCAGTGTGGCTGATGTGACGTCTGTCTCCCTGGCATTTATAACAGAAAAAAGAAAGATCCATCTTTCCTAAAATTCCATCTTTGGGAATGTTAGGTTGTTTTGTCTAGTTCAGTTGATGCATGCTTTTTAACTTCAGGTAGAATCTGCAGTTGAACTCTGTCTTTTTAAGTTTCTTATCTTCTGCATTATGCCCCAATTCACTGTCACATTCAGTATCTCCTCAATGGTGCCTGCCGCTTCACAGGCACACATGTGCTTCAAAAGGAGGGAAAGCTTCCTGCAGCCGTGTGTAACCTACTGCCTCGGTTTAGTCAGTTACTTGTAATTCATCTGCAGGAAAATGCAGGTCCTGGTGGAGATAGGGGCAAACCTGATTGCAATGTGCCTTGGATCTGATCCCAATCTGGGAGCAGTACAGACAGGAGAGTCACGATACAGCGAAACAGATAAGCCAAATTTATTTTCCTGCAAGAACTCAAAACAATAATTTAGCATACATATTTTGAAATAATTTTGAAGCACACTCAGATCCATTTAACTTCTAGGTTTACCACTGTAATTCTGTGTAAGCTGCTTTCTTCGAAGGAGAGCCTGATCAGTGTTTATTCTTTCCAGTTGTAGGGTAAATGTTTCTATTCCAGAATGGATGGAAAATATACTTATCTTCATATTTTACTTAAAATATGATTCATGATGTAATTCCTTTTTCTTTTTCCACTTCTGTTAACATACAACGTGTGATATAATTTTAAAAAAATATCAGATGTGACACTTCATAAAGATACTGTTACTATCTCTGTGGACAGTGTCCCAATATGCTTGAATCTCAGGCAAGCCATGGGAGCTTCAACACTAAACTCTCCTTAGACTCTGTAAGGGGAAAAGTACCAAAAAAGAGAGTACTTGCCTGAGTTGCCCATTCAGTGGGAAGCATGTGGTGTCGTATCAATTCACTCAGGCAGTCACCCAACCTGCCCTAGTAGCCAAGTATATGAGTGCCAATGTTCTCCTGGAACATTGAGTTTGGCCAATTGCCTCCAAAAATCTATTCAACAAGAATCAAGGAGCAGCAGCAATTAAATTGCTGCTACAATTCTCAGCTGTTTTCAAACTAGTAACTAATCATAAAAGGCTCTAGATGTAGTATTAATACACTAAATGGCTCAGTCATTTGTTTTGTATGGAAGTTTTCTAGAAATTTTTTTGCTTAACGTTGCCTTGAAAATGTGATTGGTACGAGCTTATGTTGATCTGTGTTAGTTTTACTAGTAGTGTTTATTAGTTATACTACTAGTTATACTATTGACACAATGAATGATACTGATACATCAAAACTATCTGTTTCTAGAGCTGACAGATAAGTTAGAAGCTAAAGGAAATACATCAGAATTTATTTTCTTTTCTATAATTCAATAGAATCCAGTTAAGCACTTTTGCTTCTTCCCCTTTTCCTTCAGTGTCCTGGCTTCCATGCCAAAATAATGCAGATAGTACACTGGATGCCATGGTGTTGTTCCACATGTGATACAGACATAACAACATAATTATTTAACCCTCATTTGCAAATTACCTGCAGATTTTACTGTATCTGTACTCTCGGTGTCTAGGTATGCTTTTTTGGGACAGGGAAATATTGCACAGCTTTTGAGGCATAGTTATTAAGGATTATATTCAAAGCATCTAAGTACCTAATACAGAAAATTTGTCTTCCTGTAGCCTCTCTCCAGTGCGGAAGAGAGAGGATCCTTAACTAAAGAGTTACTGAGGTTGTGTGTTAGGTCAGAGTTAGGGTATTAACTTAGATGCTCTGATTGTCTTTTAAAGTATTATCTGTAAGCGCATCCATAAAAAGTCACAGGTGTGACAGAGGAGTAAGCTCAAAAACAATGGTTAAGCCAGTTTCTTCTCTGCAAAAATGAGTGGCCTCTATCATCAAAACAAAATATATAATCCCTGTCTGCTCTTCCCACCCCCAACACACCCTCAGTGTGCAGAGTATTTATCTGTCAGAGAGATTGGAAGAGGAGTCAGTGTAGGTAGTGGACTGGAAATAGGAGCAGGGTATGGAGAGGTGTGTTTTATCGCTATGAACTGCATGAAAGGCAGAAGTTCATGTACCTGCAGACACCTGTACGTGTGGGTGTACCTGTACTTAGACACCACTACGCACGATGTGATCGTCCTGCGCTGATGCCTGTGCACTGATTTGGAATGACACAGTTGAACTGAGAGGAAGCCTCATCTTTACTATAGATTTCAGCAGATTTCGTAGAAGTGCTTTTTCACAGGCAATAAGGGATTCTGTGAATCAAGCACATGAAACCTGTACTCTCCACAATACTGTTTCTGTGGATTCATCAGCTGTTGTCCCCTACAAACATAGCAGTTTAACTACAGTGTGTCATCTGCTCAATTTAAATGGTAAATGGAGCAAAAACTCTATGTGATGAATTCAGCCGTACGCCAAGTAAAATACCATCCCTAATCTGTTCTTTTTTCTTCCAGTGTGCTCGCTACGATAATGCATTTGCTGCAGAAATTCTAATTGACAGAGGAGTAAATGTAAATCATCAAGATGAGGATTTTTGGACATCGATGCATGTGGCCTGTGCATGTGATAATCCTGATATTGTCCTGCTACTGCTACTAGTAAGTAAAGCGATCCAATGCATTGTGTGCTTGAAAAGGAAACCGAATGCAACACCACGAGGTCTGAAACTGCTGTATGAATGCAATATATTACTACTAATCGTATCAGTGAAAGAATATATTGCGTGTGTTTGTTTCTTGGCATTGTTTTGCTGCTCAGGACTTAAAGAGGCATATAGTGAAGCATTTTTAGGCCTTCAACAAGAATATGGTATAAACATCAGTGTCAAGTATCTCCTATCTCTTCCCTGTGGTCAGGAGCTTTTATCTCTGATAAGCACTGAGTCCCCAGTGGGGTATTCAGATAATTTCTTTTCTCTTCTCCTTGTCACATTCTGTTAAGGGTTGAGTTCACAGACAGTTTTACCAAAAACTCCTTCTTAAAAGAAAGTATTCTCTCAATTACACTCAGTATTCATAAAGAAGTGTTTGTGGATATGGTTAAATGAGGCAAATTTAATATTTATCTAAACAACTTTGACTTTCTGAAGTAGAGTTTACCCAATAGAATAATAGATATGACTTTCAGCCTTTGTAGAGAACAGCTTTGTCCATGTTCTGCTTCCATTCCTAGGTTTTACACCAGGATAATAGTACAGCTCTTTCTCCCAGTTAATTTTATATTGCTCTTTAAAACAGTAGTGCAGAAACAGTTCATGATCTCTCTTTTTTAATCTATTTGTATAACTTTAAAATTTTTAACTTTTTAGTAAGTTGTTGCAAGTAGATCAGCATTTTTTTAGCATACTTATAATGATATTTCAATGTTTCAGGTAAAATGAAGAGAGAAATATTTTTTAAGATGGTATACTTGATAACAGCTTTCATGAAATCACTTTGGGAGATTGTCTAGTGCAATCCCCCTGCTCAGAGCAGAGCCAGCTACAGCAGCTTGCCCAGGATCCTATCTTCAAGGATGAAAAGTCCACAAATTGGTTGGGCAGCCTGCACGGAAAAAAACCCCAGATTTTATTAGGTTTAAACAGATTTTCCTGTGTTTCAGTTTGTGCCTATTGTCTTTTGTCCTTTCACTGACCCCCACTGAAAACTGTCTGGCTCCATCTTCTTACTCCCCTCGTCAGGTATTTACACACATTGGTAAGACCGGCCTGAGCCGGCTGAAGAGTTCTAGTGCCTCCACCTCTCCCCTTCACCATCTTTGTGTCCTTCATAACATGTGTTGTACTTTTGAATTGCTATGGCAACTTTAGTGAAACAAAGAGGTCTTGGGTTGTTGTTTTGTGGTGTGGTGGGGTTTTTTTGTTTGGTGTTTTTTTTTGTTTTATTTTTTTTTTATTTTTAAATAACCTAAAACTCATTGCGTTTAGAAGAAGTCAAAGTCATCATGAAATATATGGAGTGGAATATATGAGTGGAATATATGCATGTGCTGTATTGGAATATATGAGTGGAATATATGAGTGTGCTGTATTCAATTAGATTGGCACCAAAAGCAAATAGTCTTCAGTAGCCTTGAGTAGTAGAAGGGATAATCTGATTTTCTTCAGCACAGTGAATTATAGTAGTATGATTTGAGTCAGAGACTATGCTAATGATAATGCAATGCCGTCTACCTGAAAGAAAAACTGTGACTGCTGTCCGACCTGTAAATGGCATGGGCTTCACCAAAACCTTTGTTTGGAACCTGGAATTACTTTTACTCTGTCCTGTGCTTGCTTACTCTAATCTGTAACTTTGGTTTTAACACTGATCTGTACCAGATCTTCTCTGGTAATCTCCCAGGATTCTTATGGGCCTCTGGGGTGACTCCTGCCCTAGAAAACAAGAAAGAGGTGTCCAGGCATCTTCCTGGGTGCTGGACCACAATCTTCTATATTAGCAAACTGTTGGAATGTCCTCGGGCATGACTGTGGCACGTGCCATGTAGATTCATTCCAGACAGTTCCCCAGCACGGGTTTGAAGCTGGAAAGTCCTAGGGACCAGTTTATATCCAGCTGTCACATTGTGGAGGCTGAGCCTTTACTGGACTAAACAAGGTCCTTTCCATGCCAGATGGCTTCAGTGCCTAGAGTTTTCCCAGGGCCATTTGATTTAATAGTGGAGATACAGCCTTGGTCGTGCTTGGGATGTCTGTTTTCTCTGCTTTTCTATTAACAAGAATAATTGGGTCCAGTAAATGTACAATGCAACATGTATAAATCTGGCTTTTTGTTCTTAGTGCTTAAAATAGTACTGTTTACCCAACCACAATCATCAGACATACTTGGTAGGAGTATCCTATTCTAAACATTGTCGTTTCTCCTGGCAAATAAAGGATAAAATTTTCAGAAGATGATATTTTATCTCTATTATTATCTTGATCTTTTCAATGTTAATGCTTTTGAAACCTGTGTATCCTTTGGATTCTGTGCTTACTCCTAAACTGATAAATTAGAACAGCAAAGCTCACTTTTAAAACCTCTTGTATTGTGGGGAAACCATTGTAATGTGGGAAGTTTTCAGAAATAC
Organism: Eurypyga helias; assembly: GCF_000690775.1. Lineage (NCBI taxonomy): Eukaryota > Metazoa > Chordata > Aves > Eurypygiformes > Eurypygidae > Eurypyga > Eurypyga helias. Next base: position 314,242 of record NW_010231711.1, on the reverse strand, counting down.
TGAATGCTGTGCTGCTGTTGACATTAATAGGAACAGTTGGGGTTATAGAGGGCACCTCTACAGTTTTCCCTGCCTGTTTTTGCAAGAAGCCCGATCTAATAAAAACTCATTAAGTATTTCTACCCAGGGTTATATCTGAAATTATTTTTCAGCCCCAATCATTTGAATGATGTTTGATTTAGTCCCAGATTATTACAAGCTGTGTTCTTCCTAAGGTTCTAAGTATCTTCTGATAACTTGTAATAAATAAGTCATCTGATATATTAAAGTTTCACTAGGCATATGGATTTTTTCAGAGAGTGTTTGAATTGTCTATATTATTTGCAATAACTTCTCATAAATTTGCCCACATTTTAGGCGGTCAGCATTTTTTAAGGCAGAATTTCCTTGACTACATAAATAATAACCTTATGCTCTCCCTTCTGGAGTGGAAATAAAACTAAATACATTATTGTGGCAGAGAAGGGGAAACATCCTTAGGTAAGCAGTAGTTTTTGAACCATGACATTAATGCTATCTTTAATAACGTTTGACAAAGTGAAGATGGAAATTGAGGTTGGAGGGAAGTATTTTTCACAACTCTGAAGTGTCTTTGTGTGAGCATTTGATATTAGGAATCACTTTGCCTTGAGGATAGAGTGTTTCATGGGCCATGCCTAATGTGTAGTATGAGCCTGGATAGCTGATACGAGCTGCAGGCAGTTTCTATTATGCCACAGTTTTTAGTCGGAAGAGAAAATAACACTTGTGTACACTCATGAATTACTTCTAGATACATATTTTTTCTAGATTGACTTTAAAACATAGACGATGCCATATTATTTGTTTTAAAGGTGTGAGCTGAAAGGCCACAGCCTGGTTCTTTAATTGAGCCCTGTGCAAATGCTGATTCCTGGAAAACTGTCGTAGAGGCTAGTGAAGGTTTCTTCAGTGAGGACTGAGGGAAAATAAAAAAAAGAATACAGGGTACATGAGGGTCCCAGAATACTATTAGTGAATACTTAATAAAGCATGCCCAGTTTCTGATTTTATCTCTCTGTAGTGGTCTTCATGTTTCTCTGGCTGAGACAAGATAGTGGCTTGTCATTCATCAGCTTAGCTGTGGTAACTCACTGTTTCTGTCCTCTGGTAGATATCGAAGACAAAAGTAAAGCTTGTTAGCTGAAGTGCCTCTCACAGAGCTAGGTGGGGCTGGAGCTGTTTGTAATGTGATAATCTGCTATCCTGTCCTGTTGGAAGGCTCTTGGAATTGTAGGCATTGTTTCTGGAATGAATGCAGAATGAAATGCTCGAAGCTATTTCTTTCCATCCCAACATTTTACCCAAGGTGGTAAAGCTTCCCAGGGACATACTCATGTCCTCTCCATTTTGTAGCTGTCAGCAAAGAGGACGTGGGTGGGCACTGGACAGTACAGCCAGGAAATACATCCCATGTCTGCTAAATAGTCAGCCAAGGAAGAACTTGCCCCTCAGGCAGCTTCTAGCACACGAGGAAATGTCGAGATCAAAGGTAATCTGTAGAGGTCTGGTTGCCAAACATGCAAATGAGGTGGTGAAGGTCACATTCATCAATCCTTGCCTGACCCTATCAGTGCTGAGGTCTTTCCCCTTGGGATAGGGAAATGTTTCTGTAGATGTACGAATGAGACTCCTGTAGCAGGTCAAGGAGAGTGCTGAAGTGCCTTTCATTTAAGAAGATAGGCTTGTATACATTTGTGCCCACATGAAATCTCCAAAGGAGAATGAAAAGAAACCAGATTTTTAGAAACCTGCTCTGCCTTGCTTTGCTGCCTTTCGAAGGCTCAGGTCTGGGTGTGCTGACAGCAGTTCTGTCAGGCGGGGATGTGTTCCTTTCCCTCCTCTACGGACTCATTGCAACGTTGTATTTTGCATATTTCCTCTACTGGTTTTTATATGGAATTGAAACACTAGCTAAGATTTTGAGCTTAATATCCGAAGTGCTTTGTCCTGTTGAAAATGCTGAGTTACAGAATGTCCAAGCACCAGTACGTGGATACTGCTTATGCTTTTTTAGCTGGAGGAAAGTTTTCAGTCCACTCCCTATCACTTTAAATGGCTGTAGCTTTAAACTGGTGCCCACTGCCTGTGGTCTGATTGTTCCTTCACAATATGCACTTTCTAGCTTCAAATACTTTTAATTGATACATGAGTGATTAACCTTCACTTCTGTACTATTCAAAGTACCATCTGATATAGTAACATTAATACAGTTGCGGTTCAATAAATTAACCTTAGCTACTCAGGCAATAGGGTGTACAGATAAAAGTATCACTTTGTAGAACCCTGCTTTTCCTCTTCGCAGTCTGACAGTGTTATTTACCACCATGAATTCTCTGCTCCAAGAATCAGCACTAGATCATTAAAAAGGCAAGGGAGATCAAGCTGTTCAGCTGCCCCACCTCTTCCCCTCTGTTCTTCCACACCAAATTAAAAATGGTAAAATTAAATGGTAAAATTATAACTGGTCAAATTCTGATTCATGTCTCTGCAATTCCATGGTATGTTTAGTTGCATCCTGACCCACTGTTTTCCTTTTATTTTTGAAGCATGGTGTTCAGGTACTTAGTGAAAGATTCACCATCATATTGAGCTCCTATGTTTAGTTCCTTATCTCAAGATAGCTACGACTGAGCTATAAACTACAGGTTTCTTTATGAGTTGCTGTTACTCTTTAATTCCAGAGCATGTCACAGGTAATTCACAATTGACCTCTAGTGTTGGGCTCACACATAACAAGTTGATAGTTATGAGTTTTCTTTTTTAATGTATCTTTGGTTTTGGGGGTGGTTCTTTTCCCTCCTCCACACTCCCAAGTAGTCATGGAATCTTCTGATGTTGGCTGACCTAAGGTTGGGAGCAGCAGAGAAAAATAAAGCAGGTGAGAATGCATTTTTATCGTGCAATTCTAGCAGGAACCACCTTTTAGTGGGCAACATCAGTGTAATGTTTTCACCGTCTGTAATGCAGATCTTGTCATATGAAGCTAGGAGGGTGAAGACAATATTCTAGTGTTTGCACAGCACTTTGCACAGTGGATGTTTATTCCTTCATAGACCTGAAGGCATTACTGTAATAAACATGGCAGTTAATTAACTAGAATGACAGAGAGCAGTACTACATCCTCAGGAATTTTTACACGTAAAGAAAAATTGGGGAGTAGAAAGTCATCCTTAATATGTTCTTTTTACTAACCTTACTGGGAAAAGCAAATGTAACTACTGTTTGCCAACCAGTTAAATGTGTTTTGTCTTGTGCTTTTTGGAACCCAGAATTGAAGTACAAGATGCAGTTCTGGCATAGAAGACTAAAAGTACAGTTGTTAAAAAAAATTAGGCTGAATATTTTTGTCTCTCTCCTATTTTTAAACACTTAGGAAAATCTGCGCTCAGCAGTGTGCAGAAGGGAGTTATGCTGGAATCATTCACTAGATTTACAGTCACCAACAGTAGATAAGCAGTATTAGTTAGACTATTTGAACAGCATAATGCAAAGTGTAATCCAAATTTGCTTATCCACCTCTGCAAAATTCCTTCTGCCTTGAGAATAAACCATATGACATGACACTAATGGAACATTAAAACTCAAATGGGAGGAATTCAGAGAATACCAGATACTTTCAGTAATACTGAAATATGATTTGTTCTTTGAAGAGAAGACCTTAATGTGTTATGACTTAATATTCCTTCAGTTCAGGAGATAATTTTTACAGAAATGATAGCATCACAGTAAGGCCTCTCACTATTTCATATAGAGAGATCTGGAAAGAAATAGTTTAGTATAGGATTTGTTATGCATAACATTAAAAGACCATCTCTAAATGGTTGTGTGATTTTGGAGTTAGTTTTAGAAGAGTTAGACCCAATTAATTTATTTGAATTAGTGAGTGTGAACTTTGTTGGACTGAAATTGAAAACAGTATTTCATTCATGCTGTATTTTTTAGCAAGGTTGACTGGATGTAATTTTAAAGCCTGTCAAGTAACTCAGGGACCAACTTCCCACTGAGAACTAGACTACACTTACAAGAATTTTTGGTAGAAGACAGTGAAAAAATATGAAGAAATACTGCATAAACATTGTAGCCAAAATGTTCATGCTGGTAACATGTAAAGTGTTATTAAGCCCTGTGCTGGGCTTCCAGCTTGGGTCTTCAATTTTCGTCTTTTTTAATTTTAAGCCACATAGCTTTCCCTTACCTGGCCTGTTGCTCAAAGTGTAAGACTGTGACATACTCATAGAATCACAGAATGGTTTGGGTTGGAAGGGACCTTAAAGACCATCTAGTTCCAACCCCCCTGCCATGGGCAGGGACACCTTCCACTAGACCAGGTTGCTACTCATTCAAGTCCTTGTGATTGTTAGGATGTCTGTGTTATCTAGAAACTTCTATCTTCCTTTGTCCTCATTTTCTTGGTCTCGCAAATTGTTGCCAGAGATACTGAGAAGGATTTTGGGGCAAAGATGCTGTTCCCAGAAGGTGCTGGGTCTTCTAGTCCACCACAACTAAAGCAAAAAGCAGAGTATGTGGAGTGTGGAGCTTACTAAGGAAGAGGTGGGATGAAAGATGGATTTCAGAGTCTCCATCTCATTACAAGGAGCCAAGATACTACAAAAGTTATAATTAAGACCCTGCAAGGGTAGGTAGTGGTTTCTGCTTCCAGAGATTGTGCTTGAGGTACCCTGTGCCTTACAAGTGATGTGTTGGAGAATCTGGTGAGGTTGCGTATTAGACACATGGATGGAGGCAGTCTTTATCACACGACAAACTAGATGCTAAGCAAAAATCTCGTTTATAAGGGAGCAGTACAGCTGTGTCTGTCTTCTTGTGGCCTCCAAAGGTATATGACGCTGTCTTGAAGGGCAGGGATTCTCTATACTTGCCTGTGTTTGTACTTGTCTTAGTGTGATAAGAAACAATTTAAAGTTGTAAGTTGCAAATTGTCAGTTTTATTTCTAAATCTCACTCATCAGAGTACTGAAAAGCTATTTTGATTCTCAGTGCAAATCAAGCAAATGGTAGAATTAAGCTATTATGGAAATTTAGCTTTCTTCGTATTAAAACTTAATGATTCTACAAAAAGATCATTACATGCTGCATAAAGGAAAGAATATAGAAGAAACTGCAGAGAATACGCTGTTAAATGCAGCATGATCCTGGAAGTTCAAACTCGGCCATCTGAACAATTCTACTCTCTTACAAAACACTAAGTGAGCGCTGTGTAACATTTCCTAGCGCTCACCCAAAAGGCCAGCACCTTAAGTGGAGTGCTGGGCTACTGGTGATGGCAGGACATCATCCTCTGGTTTTTTTTCTGAGCATCCTTGAATATCATCTACCCAGGTGCCATGAACTGCCCGGACGCTGTTCAGCTCCTGAAGCCTGATAGGATTCTGGTTTTGTATGAGGCTTTTGGAAATACTTATTTAAAAGCCTTCCACCAGCCCTGCTGCATTTTGGCTTAAAGCATAAAACCCGACTGTATTCAATTAGCCACATCTGAATACAGTACTAGTATTAGCTGAATGTTTTAAATTTGACTGCGTCTTTACTTATGGAATGTATTAGGTATTTCATCCTTTCCTGGTTTCATCCTAACATTTTTGATAGATTTTATATTTTCTATAGGATGCTTACTTTTGATTTTAATGTAAATTCCTTTTCCAAAATCAGATAGAGTTTTACTGGGAAAAATTACAGGAACAGATTTACTGGTGGGAGTAGAAAGTCTTACGGGGCTGTAGGTCTGTCTTCCCTTTCCGCATGCCCGAGGTATGGCATGCATCTGAAGTCATGTAATCAGGGAGCAGCAGTTGCATATTATTTCGCCCTTGTTCTCTGCAGCTGCATCAGACTGTTTTAGCAAGCAGAGATGAATGATCAGAATGTCATTAGCTTTAGAATGTAATGAAAGATCTTTATCTTTTATAGTTGCAGAAACAATTAAAGCAGAACAAACAATTGCTTCTTCAAAGAAAGTAATTCCACCCTCCCACTCAGTCTTGCTCAATATGACTTCCTCCTTTGAGTCATTGTAGGAGGAAGCAGTAAAGGGAAGAGAATGAAGAGCTGTTAGAGCTTGGGAGGAGACAGTGGATAACAGCTTTAAGTACAAAGGCACATGTGGCCTGAAAGAAAAATGATTCTTCTCTCTTTCTAGAGTCAGTTATCAATATCTAGTAGCTGAGAGAACCTTTAAATAGGAGTCTGTTATATGAAAGCTGCGGCCATCTGTTTGAACATCTTCTTTGCAGTTTGCAGAGGCTGGTGGATGTGCGATGAGTGTAGGAGGGACCTTCCAGGAGATGTGTGCCTTACAGCCTTTCTTCATTGCTGACTGAGCTAAAATAGAACTAATCTAAGTGAAGGCCCTTAATGAACTAATCTAGGTGAAAGCTATTAATGAGTTGCTGAACACCAGGTGGAAACACTTGGGGGAAACTGAAGAAATACTAGTCTTTCTCCTTTAAGACTGGGAAAAAGAGATGAAGCTAGCTAGCGATGCAGTAGTAATGATGGTCCAAGGAGACGTAAGAACAGAAACCTAACTGGACACAGAAACTTTGGAAAGCATTATGCCAGGTGTTAGTGGAAATTACCTGGGTTTTGATTCTGGAAAACATTTGGGGTTTGCAGGGAGACTTATAACATACACCAGTGCTAGTAACTAGCACATCTGTGTATTTGGAGTCCTTAGCATCAGAGCGTTTCTAGAAAATAAAAATTCTTGGAGGTAGAAGAAAGTTAGACCTGTTGGGAAAAATAACTCCCCCATTTTTGGCTGGAGCAGGTCAGTACAAGTATGCCAAGAGGTGGACTACATGCACAAATATAGGGAAGTTTTAGAGAAGCTTTACTGTAATTCTCTTGATCCCAGAGAAAGAGGATGAAGGAATGACAAGATAATGAAAGTGAACATCTGGCATTTGATCTTCAGTAAACTTAGGTTTGTGCTTTGTAGAAGATGGTCTGGGAATGTTCCACCACTGGGAGATATTTGTAGAAGGTGCGATTCATTCCTTATGCCAGGTGGCCTCTGCTTTAATCTGTGACATAATTACGCTGTGAGTCACTCCTACAGAGTAGCTAGGGAATATGAAGAAAACTGTTTGTTAACTTAGAGGAATGAAAAGCTGCCTAGTAGTCAAGAATTTGGTAACAAGAAGACAACAGTCTAGCTATTAAGAGAGAAACTGAGTGGGAGTTACTGGGGTTTCTTTAGGATTGGTTCTACAATGCTATCTTATTTAGAGTTTTCTGTGATAACCTTGGGAGGAAAAAAGGGAGTACAGCAATGAAATATGCTGATGACAAAGCTGTGATGACTTGTCAATTCGGGTGAGGATTAGAATGTTGTGCAGAAAGAATAGGGTACCTTTGAAGAGTTCAGTAATAAAAATGGATTGAAATTTAAGTGTACAAAGTACGAGGTCCTGTTCTGAGTTATGAGTAACAGACATTTCTGTGATACGCTTGGGAATAATCAGTTGTAAACAAGGAAAAATACCTCAGAGCTTTATTCCATTGTTAGATTATTATATGCTACAAATATGTAGCTGCCAATAGGGAAAAGAGATTCTTGGACCTGTCAGAGTGAAGATCTTTCCAGAAGAAAGGGGAAAGTGTTGTTGCCACTGTACAAGGAACGACAGAGTGCAGTTAACTATGCACAGCCATGTTTGATGAATCGTGCCAAGGAAAACTGCAGAGAGAACCAGGGCAATAGGAAGTCTATCGTGTGAGAAGGGCCTAAAAATGGTACATTTAACTTAAAAAAAAAAAAAAAAATCAAAAGAGAGGTGGTAAAAATTTCTGTAAATGTGTCAGGAGAGAGGAGGAGGTAAAAAGAGATACTGAAGCCTGAAGTTACTACTGGGATGAAAACACATGATTATAGAATGTCCAGGAATAGACTTAAGACAGAAATTAAACTAACTTTTCTGAATGTTAGGAGACATAGGTTGGAAAATGCCATTCCATGCAGGAGTAACAGGGGACAAAAAAATGCCAAACAAACAATCATTGGCTTTAAAATTGATCTTAAAGTTTTAAATGAGATTATATGTTATGTGTTTGCCTGCATTATCAAGGTAATGCCTCAGGAGATCCATTCTAATACTACATTCCCACATGACATCTGTTCAGAGGACTGTGTAGATGTATTTATCCTGGTTGTGTGCTGAAAATAATGGAGTAACATACGGAGGATACTAAAAGCTATACTTTTGTGAACAACAGCAGATAAAGTTATGTGGTAGATATTTGATGCTTGTTAGATTATGGCTAAATATCAGTGGCCTGAAAACAGGCAAAAGAGAAGTTCATGGAAGAAAATATAGAAGTTAGACAATAATATTAACTACCAGGACAACATTAGTGTTTTTCAAGTATTTGAAATATTGTTGTTTTAATACACTATTCTGAGATATTTGAAAAGAAAATGCGTTCACAGGCAACTAGTATGAAATCAAGGCGAAAAATAAATAAAGAGCTTTTTTCTCAAGAAGATAAACCCCAAGGCCACAAAAGATCTGATGTACAGTCATTGGTAGTAAGTTGAGAATGATATTTAGATCAATAATTAATTGTGTCCCTCAACAGTATTTGTAAGATAAACTGCAGACTGGTTCATAAACCTAAATATTATCTCAATAAAGGGTATGAAAAGGCTGACATATGAGGAATATGACAGTGTAGGAGCTTGATTAATCAGGCAAATAATTTAAAAAATTGCAAAAAGAAGAAAAAAAGTGCTATAAGACAATCTTCTGGTGACGTTGGCTTGAAATTATTTAACAGTTCCCGATGGGTTCCTCATTCTTACTGGTTTCTAGGTTTTTTGAGCAGCTATACAAATATAAGAAATCCTTGTAAATGAGAAAATTTGAATTTGTGAGGTCTAGTGCAGTGGTCTGCAAAGTGGGTATGCACCCCGGGAGATGCACAGGATGTTTCATTGGAGGTATTAGAACTTCCATTTTAATTTATATTTTATCTAGAAAAACAAGACATTAAAGCTTTACTAATATTTAACATACAGATTGACTCTGGCACCCTCACTCCACCCATAGGCCAGAAGGTCCTCTGCCACGAACAGCGGGGAGAGGTATCATGGGGGAAGAGTGGATGGTCCATAACCCAGAGGTGTTGGCAGTGGTGCTCTCAGTTGTTCATCCGCTTGCCGCGTACTGTGATGTATTGCAAGTCTGTGTGTGCCTGCATATGCAGATTTATGGGTTGTATTATTTAGTTTTAACTGAACTAAACCTTCACAAAATTGACAAGTGGCTTAAAAAGATTCCTGAAAAGAAACTGCAGATTGAAGGCTAATAATGACAGCACCAATGAACAGCAAAATGGCAAACACTTCTCCTACTCCTAGTATGAGCTCTGTCACTACGAGGTCAAAACACTGCCAGTCTAATGAGATCTAATCAGCGATGTTTAAATTCATGAAATACTCAATACAGTGTTTTGAATAATTTCACTAAACTTCACGATAAATCTTCAGAGGCTTCTTTTGAGGCTTCTTAATTGCACAAGACAAAAAGCCACATACTGTTGGGGATACACTTCTTCCTGCAGCAGTAAAAATAGCTGAAATAATACATGGAAAACAGCTGAAATAATACATGGAAAACAATACGGTAACAAACTCTAAAGTGGACTCCTTCATGAGGAAATGCAGTTGGACGATGTGTAGAAAACATCACTGAAGATTTGAAGAAGCAAGTATTAGAACAAATTACATGGTGTGGGAGGTTTGCTGTGCAGTTGGCTGAATGTACAAGTGTGGCTAACGTGTCCGTGGCTCAGCCTATGGTATTTGCTAGATTCTGTTTCATAAAATACATGAAGAACTACTTCCTTGTGAGTCACTGTATAAAAGAAATATATGCCGGAAGAGATAAAATCACAACAGTAAATTACTTTTTTCCATAAAACAAAACAAAAAAATGGTTATGGGAAAACTGTGCAAGTGTAACCATCGATGGAGCAGTTGCTCTGCCTGGAGTAAGAAAGGATTCTGGGGTAAGGTTGCAGAGCTGGCACCACGTCACTCACTGCATCATTCACAGGCAAGCTATCGCAGCCAGGAGGTTGGATCCGGGAGAGCACAAAGTGGTACAGGATGTCATCAATTCAGTTGATTTTGTAAAAACCAGATCTTTCAATAGTAGAATCTTTAGAATACTTTATAAAGAGAAGGGGAGTGACCGTGAAATTCTTTTGTACTGCACAGAGGTTGGCTGGTTATCTCCTGGCAAAGTGCCTAAAAGAATTGTTGAACTTGAGTTCCGCATTCGTCTTACGAAAAGACAAATGTTCTGAATTTGCTGACCTTTTCTGTGGTGAACAGTCACTGTCAGTGAGCACTGTGCTACCTAGCAGATATTTTTGGAAAAAACAAGCACACAATCTAACCTTTCAAAGTAAAGGTGATGGTTTAACGATGAGTAGGAGAGTAACAGCTTTTCAAAAGAAACTCATGCTACAGGGAGAGCATTTTAAAAAGATGTTTGGAAATGTTTCTATCGTTAAATGATTTTGTCACTGAAAATGATGCATGTCACCTATAAAAACTCTCATATCTTCACACTGAAAAAACTTGGGAACAGAATTTCCTAACCTGTTTTAAAATGAAACAAAGAGTTTCAGTGGGTTTTGAGCCCATTTGTTAAAAATGCAACACGTTCTCATTATTTTGCAAGAGCAAGTGATTGACAGCAGGGAAGATGGAAATATTCTAGCCAAATTTCAATAAAAACCTTTGTTTAATTGGTAGATGGGGCTGAAAAATTAGTGTCATGATTTAGTAAATACCACTAATGATACACTTCCTCCATGTGGGGTCTATAGGTCTTTGTGGGCTATCCTTTCCAGCTATGACAGACATTAAAACCAAGTATTGAAGTAAAGGTAACTTAGAACCAGACCTTTGAATCATTGTATCACAAGGTGTTAAACCAGAAATTTAAAAAGTAACGAAGCATATTCAATCACATTGTTCTCATTAAAAATGTCATTATTATTGATGGAGCAAAACCATATTTGTACCATTAATAAATAAAATGAAAAATATTTTTAAATATTCTCTATTTCATCTTTATCTCATCCCTTCTGAATTTCTATTTTTGTGTATATTTTATAATGTACGTTATATATTAGTACAGTGTAGCATGTATATAATCTATAAACAAACATACATATATTGGGGGTGCATGCTGAAAATTTTTTACTGGTGGGGTGCATAATAAAACCAGTTTGCAGGTCGTTGGTCTGGTGATGAGAACAGTAGCCTGGGATGTGAGAGACCTAGATCAGTATTGTTTGATGTATGTCTGCACTAACTGGGGCACTACTATCAACTTAGTGTGAAGTTCAGCCAGCTGTACATCTTCTAGGAAATCTGTATTGCTGTCTCCTCCTGAGGTCTGGGAAAGGGAAGTCTACAAGGAAAGAGGTGGGTTTGGCAGCGTAGTGGGTTGAATAACTTGTTTTCAATGATTTTCAGTGTGCCACTGGTGTTAGATCTAATGGAGCAGGACGTACGTGTATACTGCATTTCCTCTGAAGAGGGAGGACATTGATCTACGTGGATCTGTGTCACTCCACACCCCTAGTAGTAAGGAAAGGTTGCATTTTCCCTTTTGTTTAGGCACTCCTGAAAAATATGAAATGTTCAAAACAGATGAGACTCCTTCAGTTCCCCTACTTATTTTCGTAATTAATTATGATATTCACAACAACCATAATAAGCCACAAGCATACTTCTTGTCATTTGACTCTCTTGCCATTACCCTTTTCTTGAGGCTAAAAAGTTAGTATCACACAGAAAATGACTGAATGTTGCAGCATCTCCAAATTCCTAGTAAAACAGAAACATGACAGAGGTGGTTGATGTGATTCCCAGACTTCAGAGGAATCCTGTCAGTGGCGGTCTTCTGAACAAACAAAAAACCAAGGAGAGGGGGATATTCTTTCAGTTAAGTTGGCAGAGTGGTATTTATTTGGGTAGAGCTGTTCCTGCAATGCTCAAATAATCCCCCAAACCAAACCCAGCCCCCTCAAGTCTTTATATGGCTTTTTGTGTGTTTTCATTTGGGAAACATTGGAATGAGATATCGCTATGGCATAGTCTGTAATGCATAATTTAGAAGGGCTCGGGAGCATGAACCTATGAAAACAGAGCCATCAAATGAATCTTCATGAATTCCTGTATTTCTGAGTGAGCTGGTAGGGGAAGATGCAGGACTGATACAATTTATCAAAAATTCAAGGGCAACTTGTCTTAATATGTCACCGTAAAGACTGATGTGTAAAGTCACACAGAAAAGAAAACTGCTGCAGGAAAAACTGGTTTACATATTGAAAGCAGGTGGTATAGGTAATTTATAACAATGCAGGGTCAGTGGGGGTAATGAATGAGGTGACTTAAGGGTCAGTAAAAGGCTCACGTTTGCACACGTTTTTGAAGACTTTTCAATTAGAATAGGAAAGATGGAGAAAAACATGGACTTCCTGAATCTAGAGTAACTGGTGTAGACTGTCTGTGAAAAAGTAGGTAATTCAGTTCAGCGCAGAACCATGGAAGATGATGAGACTGGGACACATATTGAAGCGCAGGAGTTAAAGACGTGAACTGAAAAAATAGCGGAAAGTTGAATGTAGGGTGTTTTTGCTTGTTTTTGATAATGACCTTGAGCAAGATGCGGTTGCTGTCTGCCAGGACAGAAGGCTAAAAGGATGTTGGAAGGTGTGTATAAAAGCTGGAATGTGAAAGCACTGGAAAAAAGAGGCTTTTTATACAATTTCTGAATAACAGCTGCATCTTCACCTATATCAAAATCAAAGTTTATCACATCAGACTTGCTTTTATTTCAAATGAATGTTATTAGATACTGTGATATATTGCAAACTTTTAAAACACAGTAAATAATTTTTTTCCAAATTGTTAAAAGTTGGGAAGTATTTGTTAAATTAAAAAAAACCTGCAGGATTACTGATATTGCATTTCATGGAAAGAAGGATATTCATTAAAATTATGAGAGCAGTAAAAGTTGGGAAACTGCATGTTTGGGGATGAACACCAGAGAATGATAAGGGATTGATTAGGGACAAAAGTTCCTGGGCAAGGTGGTAGCAAGACGATAGGTGCCTATCACCTCATCATTTACTGTGAAGATTACACTATGTGAACACCAGTAAAATAATCTGTCTGCTCAAAAACATGGATAAATCCTTTATTTGTTTCAATTTTGTGTAAAATTTTGACACATTTCCACTATGTGCATTAATTGACTGAGATAGTTTTATGCAAATAAGCCTGGAATGTTATGGTTGATTAATATATAAACGTTGGCTGTAGTTATGCTTGTATTGGTAGAATTTGTAAGTGTATGTTCTCCTTTCGTATAATCAATGAGAAAATTTGGCATGGGGTGTTTCCCTTATAGCTGTTTTAGGATGCTACAGTCCCACACAGCAAGTTACTACTTTCTGTGGCTGAAAATTTTTGATATCTGCTGCGTTTCATCCATTATCCAAGCACAGGAAAATAACAGGATAATCTGCTTGTCTGGCAATTTCTCTAATTACACGCTGGTGTTCCAAGAAGACAGTTTTCTGTATTAAGATGACTGGCATACTAAACTTCCCAAATACATCTGCTATTTCACACGATGACTTGTTTGTAGAGTGTATAGATTTAATTACTAACCAGCAGGACAGTGTCACACTGAGTGTAGATTAAGCTGCTATACAATCCCTTCCCTGTCCACTGGGAATATGTTGATGTTATCAATCAAAACAATGAATCTGTCTCATAACAAAAATGCAAATTAACTGAGTTAAATTAGCAGCTTTTGTGCACGTAGTTCCTTGAGTGAAATGAATGCAGAAACTGTGCACTGTACACACCTGTCATTTATTATGTACTGTTTAATCTCTTGCTTTTTATAAAGCATCACAGAGTTTGCTTTATTTTTACTGTCCATGTATGTACCTTAATGTAGACTTGGACTTTTTCTGTGCATTAGTGAAATGGTAATATCAAATGTCATGCCTGAAGTAGTGCTCTTTATTTTCACGTGCCATGTGAAGCAGATTTAATTCACACCCATATATATTTGTGTGTGTGTATGTAATCTCAAGATGGACTGGAAAACAAAAATTAGAACATTCAGCACCTGTAATTCCTAAGTTGCATAAATACAGTCATGGACATGACAGGGTGCATAGATGGGAAGACTAGCTGCCCACACAGTAAGGAGAAGATCATCATGTTAAAGAGGGTCTTCAGTTTTGCCCTTGTTAGATTTTCCACCCTTTATGTTGTTTAAATCGATCCTGCAAGCTACTAGCTCCTCAAAATCAGCTTCCAGTCTTCACTGAGCCATCAAAATCAGCTTCCTTTCTCTGCTGCTCCATGTGGTGGTTTTTTTTATGTTCTGCCTTCAACAGTGGTGGTCAGTCTAGACAGAACTTTCCACAGATCCTTTGTTTGGAGTGCATGTACAGAAATACATGTGTATGTATGAACGGTTCCCCATATGTATGCCTGCATATGTAAATATACACACACGGAACTCAGTAGGAAACATATTAGTAAAGGTAGTACTTGCTCTCTTATTTTCTTATTTGTGCCCTATACTTAGTACTGTAGTTGATCGAGTATGCTTCCTGTGCCCATTCTGCCTACAGTAAAATTGTGCCTTACTAACTGTCCAGTGTTGTACACAAATGCAGTTTCTTACTAACCCCAGGGAGTGATCTTTTTATTTCCTAAAAAATAAGATTTTGTTGACTTCATGTAATTACAAATTTTTATTAGTGGTTATAAAGTGATGGGTTTAAAGCCTTTTAGACAGGGAATTCCAAAGGCTCACTCCTTGCTGTGTGAAGGAGAATTTCTGTCTATTTGTTCTAAAAATAAAAGGCAATAGTTTCATAAAGTGACCTTTTGTTGCAGTATTATGAGACAGGGACTGATCAATTTTCTGTGTGCCTGTCATAATTTTTAATGATTACAATTAAAATAAAAATGAAAAGAAAGTATGCTCCTATACTGTTATCAGAGACATTCAGTGCCTGAATAATTTCATCTTTTTCCATAAGCTCTGCTACTGATGGGGAGTGTGCAAGTCCCATGTGCACAACCAGATGGGGAAATTTCAGTCTTTAGTCATCAGTGCTCTTTGAAGGTTCCTTTCTAATTCCCTTTTCTTGCCAAATAATTTGAGAGCTGGCAATATCAAGTCAAACACCCATCCTTCTTTACTTCAACCACCCTTCTTGTTGACCTTGTTCTGATCTTTCACATTTTTTGCTGCAGTGTCTTAAAAATAGAACTGAATGATGGTCTTGGTAAAGAGAACTTTTCCTTGTGCTATAATATCATGCAAATAGATTTTTGGCATAATTTTTGACACTTCTTTAGTCTACCTCAGCTTCCAGTATAAATACTAAATTATGGTGAGAAAATATATTCAGATTTATTTTGAAAATTTTCTCACTTTCAAAGAAAATGGTTTCATTTAAAGAGTTAAAGCATGTCTTCGCTCATTTTGTGACATTCAAACTGGTCCACCTAATTCATATGATTATCCCATTGAAACATTTTTTTGCATGCTAAACAAAAAGAAGGAACAACTTCATGCTTTTATCACCCTCCCGGTACCCTGGTGCCTCACCTTTTTGCCTCTTTTCTGAGAAGCCCTCACTAAAACTACACAATGGTATTTTGACCCAAGAGGTACCTCCATAAACAAACAAACAAATAGATATTGTTTTCTTTTTGTCATGCTTGGCTTTCGAGATAAGACTCATGGATACATAATTCTTCACTAGCTGCTCTTTAATATAATTTCTTTTTTTTTGTAAGGCAAGGCAATTTTTTACTAGGTGGAATATTGAAATACTGATTTACATTAAGATAAGTGCATATTTTGAGAGCAAGGTTGGTTCCTCTAGTTTCTGTTTGAATAAAGCTTATGTGCAGAGACTGGACAGTTGGATGCTTAAACTCATGGGACCCCTAGCACTGGACTTGAACACATTCTGCCCATGATCCCAGCTTGTTGATGGAAATCATCGCCACACCAAAAGCCATATAGCTTCATTTGCCCTGTGCTGTGTCTAAGCTGAAGTATCTCATCCCTGAACTCACATCTGGCCAACACGATCAAGAGGAAAGATATTCTTATAGCAACTTTCCTCACAGATTTAAAGAGAGCAGTGATTACCTATGAAGAAGACATACCAAGTTTGATACAATTAGTGTTCAAATAGTATGGCAAAATTTGGTCGTGCAGTCAAGCTACAGATCTCGATTATGGTAGGAACGATCAGTTGAAGTTGTTGGAAAAGTGCAGAATAAAGTATGGAAGTAAAGAAACAGAAATGGAAATTACAAAAGTAATTATGTCCTTCCAATTTCTAATCAAACTAACTTGATTCTGCATGTTTTCAGAGATTTAGTTGGGAGAAGAGAGGAAATAAACATAATCCCTTGAGGTAAAGCAAGCCAACGAAACCAGACTTTATTTAGCTTAGAAATTAAGACTTTAAATTCCAAGAAACCTTAGTGATGTATGCTAGGAGTCAGAATATGAAGAACAACCGTGAAAGCTGAATTGCCAACTAATTTAGATCCAAGTAAATATCTTTATGCATTTGGAATTAATTGAATGTTCCCAAATCCTCATGAATGTTGTAGTGCTAGGGCATGGAAATGCATGGTAACTTGAGAAATGTACTCTTTTTTTTTTTTTTTTTTATTGATAGCTTCTGGGTTAGTAGATTTTAACTTTTCATCTCCTAGCTGTATGCTTAGTTGTATTTTACTTATAAAGATGTTGTTGAAAACATACTATACTGCTGTAGTGTTATCAGAAGCATTCAGTACAAGAACCGAGTGGGATTTTATTTGCCTTTTATATGCCTTCCAGCTGATGGGTGAAATTTAAGTCCCCATGGTGCACAAACAGATGGGAAAATGTTGTTCTTTAGTTTTCAGTCATCAGTGCTAATTCTTTTATCTTCTGAATGCATTAGTCGAACTGACTATGCCTGTCAAGCAATCTGTAATATGTGCCATGACAGCCTTTTTTTTTTTTTTTAACTCTACTGAAAATCTTTTCTGTGAACTGACATTGCCTACATTCTATTAGCTTAAGGAAAAAAATACCTTATTCATGAATTAAATGATTATCAAAATGGTTGTGGGACTTTGATGATTTTAAAGTACTTTTTCTATTATTAGTGTGAAGTAATTCAACAACCAAGAAGTACATTTTCAAATACAATTGGGTATTTCTGTAGGCATT